>NC_037680.1:34326026-34626026 GCF_003255815.1 Theropithecus gelada
TTTTTTGTATTTTTTAGTAGAGACGGGGTTTCACCGTGTTAGCCAGGATGGTCTCGATCTCCTGACCTCGTGATCCGCCCGTCTCGGCCTCCCAAAGTGCTGGGATTACAGGCTTGAGCCACCGCGCCCGGCCGAGTATATAACTTTTCACTAAGAAGTTTGAAGTTAGGCAACCCAGGATTGGTCTTATACCTCATGATGTCGTCATTGTTCATGGTTTCTGTTTTCTTTCTATTTAGCCATTCTTAGCAAATGTGTTATTTCCTAATGAATTAAAGATGGGTGCTTCATCTCTGGTTCTCACATCTATATTCAAAGCAGAAAAGTGGAAGGAAGAGGAAACGATCATTGCCAGCAGACTTCCTCTTCTCTTATTGGCCAGAACTATGTCACATGATCAGTGCTAGCTGCAAGGGAAGCTATCATCCTCTCCCTCAAAGTAATACTGCTGCCATATAAAATATAAACAAACAAACTTTCAAACACATTACTGAACTGCCAAGAAAGTAAAGCCTCCCAGAAGTTAAAAATAAAGTGAACATGGAACCTCCTAAGAGGTGAGAAATGTGCTAAGGCCTTTGTCTTAAGAACATATGCTAAACTCTGGTGATCTTGACATTGCATTTGTAATGGTTTCACAGGAAGTGGGGTGGAGAACAGAAGATAAAGCTTTCGGCCTGCCCAGTGTTTGGAGTCTAATAGTAGACCTTGACTCAAAGTTGGAAAATGAAATGGCAAGCCACAGACTACAGAAAATATTCATGAAGATGTGTGTTCAGAATATATAAAAACTTCTACAAACAGGTATCAAAACGAAAACCCAATTTTAAACAGGAACAAAAGTCTTGGCAAGACACTTTAAAAAAGAAGATACGCTAACAGCCAATAAGTCCATGAAAAGACCCTCAACATAATTAATCATCAGGCAAATGCAAATTAAAACACAACGAGATACTATGACACATCCATTAGAAGGGTTAAAATTTAAAAGACTAATCAAACCAAATATTGGAGAAGATATAGAGCAACTAGGACTTTCATACATACATTTCATATATTGCTGATAGAAATATAAAATATGCAATCATTTTGGAAACTGCTTGGCAATTTCTTAAGATGCTAAACATATACCTACTATATATACAGGATAAATGAAAATATATGTCTACATAAAAGCTTGTACATGAATGATCATAGCACCATTAATAATAATAGTCAAGAAGTAGAAACAACACAAATGTCCATCAACTGATAAAAACATACACAAAATGTAGTATATCCATACAATGGAATATTGTTTAGCTGTAAAAAGGAATAAAGTACTGATACATGCTACAATATGGATGGACCTTGAAAACATTATTATACATGAAAGAAGCCAGACACACAAAAAAGTACATATTATATGATATGATTTACATAGCATGTATCCAGAATGAGTAAACTCATACAAACAGAGAGATGATTAGTGGTTGCTGGGGGCTGGAAGGGAAGGAAGTGGGGAGTGACTTCTAATGAGTAGAAGGTTTCTTTTTAGAGTGATAAAAATATTCTGGAATTAGATAGTGGTTATGCTTGCATAATTGTGCTAAAAACCATTGGATTGTATACTTTAAATATGAGTGGACTGTATGGCATCTGAGTTACATCTCAATAAAGTTGTTGTTAAAAAAAAAAAACAAATATAAACTATATACATCATCAACACTGCCACCATCCCAATCACCACTGACAACATCTTGGTATACAGCCTTCCAAACTCATTTCTGTGCATCATATATACGTGTTAAAGAATGAAAATTGGATTATACCATGCATATCCTTTAAGAAGTGTTGTTGTTTTTTAGATACAAGATTTCACTCTATTACCTAGGCTGGATGTAGTGGTGCAGTCATAGCTCACTGCAGCCTCAAATTCCTGAGCTCGATTGATCCTCTCAATCCTCCTGCCTCAGCCTCTTAAGTAGGTAGGACTACAGGTACATGCCACAACACTCAGCTAATATTGTAATTTTTTGTAAAGACAGAGTCTCACTATGTTGCCCAAACTGGTCTCAAACTCTGGCCTCAAGCAATCCTCCCACTTCAGTCTCCCGAAGTGCTGGGATGACAGGAATGTGCCACCACATCCAGACTTTATAGAATATATTTTAAATTATAATACACATGGCTTTATAATTATAAAGTAATATCAGACTGGAAAACCATTGTCTTTTTTCTGATTTTAAGAGTAAAACTGTCAGTCTTTGATCTTTAAATATGATATTAGTTCTGGGGTTTTCATAGATTCTCTTTATCAGGTTAAGTTCCCTTTTACTCCTCATTTGCCAAGTGTGTGTGTGTGTGTGTGTGTGTGTGTGTTTTTAAACCATAACATGTTGCATTTTGTCAAATGCACTTTTTGCATTAATTGAGATGATTATATGGGTTTTTCTGGTTATTAATATGGTATATCCTAATGATCGATTTCCTTATGTTGAGCCAACCTTGCATTCCTGTGATAAATCTCATTTGGTTATGGTGTAAAATCCTTGTTTAAGTGTAAATTGGCAAAATTTATTTATTTATTTATTTATGACAGGGTCTTGCTCTGTCACCCAGGCTGGAGTGCAGTAGTGCAGTCTTGGCCCACTGCAACCTCCACCTCTTAGGCTCAAGCAATTCTCATGTCTCAGCCTTCCAAGGAGCTGAGACTATAGGCACATGCCACCACACTTGGCTAATTTTTGTATTTTTTGGTAGAGGTGGGGTTTCACTGTGTTAGCCAGGCTGGGTGAATTTTATTTAGACCTAAATAATCTACATATGAATGGACCTCGTTGTCTCAATTATGGAGTTTCATTATAACACCATTGTACTATTCCGTTCTCACACTGGTAATAAACGCATACTTGAGACTGGGCTATTTATAAAGGAAAGAGGTTTAATTGACTCACAGTTCTCCAGTGCTGGGGAGGCCTAAGGAAACTTACAATCATGATGGAAAGGGAAACAAACATGTCTTTCTTCACATGGCAGCAACAAGGATAAGTGCAGAGCAAAGGTGGGAAAAGCCCCATATAAAACCATCAGATCCATGAGAACTCACTCACTATCATGAGAATAGCATGGAGGCAACCACCCCATGATTCAATTACCTCCAACTGGGTCCCTTCCATGACACATGGGGATTATGGTAACTACAATTCAAAATGAGATTTGGGTGGGGACACAGCCAAACCACAGAATTATGCCCTGGCCCCTTCCAAATCCCATGTTCTCACATTTCAAAACACAGTCATGCCTTCCCAACAGTCCTCCAAAGTCTTAATTCATTCCAGCATTAACTCAAAAGTCCAAGTTCAAAGTTTTATCTGAGACAAGGCAAGTCCCTTCTGCCTATGAACCTGTAAAATCAAAAGCAAGTTAGTTACTTTCTAGTTACACTGGGGGGTACAGGCATTGGGCAAATACATTCATTCCAATGGGAGAAAAATTGGCCAAAACACAGGAGTTAAAGGCTCCACCCAAGTCCAAAACCCAATAGGGCAATCATTAAACCTTTAAGTTACAAAATGATCTTTGACTTCACGTCTCACATCCAGGTCATGCTGATACAAGAGGTGGGCTCCTATGGCCTTGAGCAGCCCCACCTTTGTGGCTTTGCAGGGTACAGTCTCCCTCCTAGCTGCTTTCATGGGCTGGCATTGGATGTCCGTGGCTTTTCCAGGTACATGGGGTAAGCTGTTGGTGGATCTACCATTCTGGGGTCTGGAGGACAGTGGCCCTCTTCTCACAGCTCTACTAGGCAGTGCCTCAGTGGGAGCTCTGTGTTGTGGCTCTGAGCCCACATTTCCCTTCCACACTGTCCTAGCAGAGATTCTCCATTAGGGTTCCAGCCCTGCAGCAAACTTCTGCCAGGACATCCAGATGTTTCTAATTGTGCTTATTTGGATTTTCGCTCTTCTTTTCTTGGTTAATCTTTCTAATGGTCTATCAAGTTTATTTATCTTTTCAAAGAAGCAGTTTTTTTGCTTTGTTTATCTTTTGTATTTTTTTGTTTGTTTCAATTTCATTTAGTTCTGCTCTGATCTTGGTGATTTCCTTTCTTCTGCTGGGTTTGGGTTTAGTTTGTTCTTGCTTCTCTAGTTCCTTGAGGTGTGACTTTAGATTATCTGTTTGTGTTCTTCTAGCCTTTTTGATGTAGGCATATTACATATTCTTTCATGCTATGGATACACTGTAGAGATATAGCTATGATTTGAGCAGTGCAATTAGTGTCTCAGTACCACTTGAAGAAGCTGTTTTATGCAGAGATAAAATGGAAGAATGGTCAGCCTCTTAATCTAGCTTATTTGAAAAGGCACTGGAAAAAATATGGCAGACTTCAACAACATGTGCCAAAACTTTTTCCCTTGGAAATCATTGACTAGTATCGCTGAATGTTATTTCTTGTGGAGAACTACTGACAGATATGTGCAACAGAAATGGTTAAAAGCAGCAGAAACTGAGAATAAGCTGAAACAAGTATATATCCCAATTCACAGCAAACCAAGTCCCAACCAAATATCTACCAGCAATGGCAAGCCTGGTGCTGTGAGTGGAACCATGAGGACCATGTTCCTGCCTCAGAATCCCCTTGTAGTGTAAGCCTGGGAGGGCTGCTGTGCTACATAGTCTAACCAGTAGTATTCTAGCAGCCCACCCAATATGCATTTGATGTAGGTATTTAGGGCTATGAACTTTCCTGTTAGCACTGCCTTTACTGTATTCCAGAGGTTTTGATAGGTTTTGTTGCTATTGTCATTCAGCTAGAAGAATTTTTAAATTTTCATCTTGATTTCATTTTTGACCCAATGATCATTCAGGAGCAGGTTAATTTCCATGTATTTGCATGGTTTTGAAGGTTCCTTTTGGAGTTGATTTCCAGTTGTATTCCACTGTGGTCTGAGAGGGTACTTGATATAATTTCAATTTTCTTACATTTGTTGAGGCTCGTTTTGTGGCCTATCATATGGTCTTTTGGAGAAAGTTCCATTTACTGTTGAATAGAATGTATATTCTGTGGTTGTCGGGTAGAATGTTCTGTGTATATCTGTTAAGTCCATTTGTTCCAGGGTACTGTTTAAATTTATTGTTTTTTGTTGACTTTCTGTCTTCATGACCTGTCTAGTGCTATTAGTGGAGTATTAAAGGCCCCCACTATTATTGTGTTTCTGTCTATCTTATTTCTTATGTCTATTAATAATTGTTTTACAAATTTGGGAACTCCAGTTTTAGGTGCATATATATTTAGGATTGTGATATTTTCCCATTGGACAAGACCTTTTATCACTATATAATGAGTCTCTTTGTTTTTTCAACCGCTGTTGCTTTAACATTTGTTTTGTCTGATATACGAATAGCTTCCCCTGCTTACTTTTGGTATCCATTTGCATGCAATGTCTTTTTCCATTCCTTTCCTTAAGTTTATATGAGTCCTTTTGTGTTAGGTGTGTCTCTTGAAGGCAGCAGATAGTTGGTTGGTGAATTCTTATCCATTCTGCAATTCTGTATCTTTTCAGTGGAGCATTTAGGGCATTTACATTGAATGTTTTACTGAGATGTGAGGTATCATTTCATTCATCATGCTATTTGTTTCCTGTATATCTTGGGGTTTTTTTTTTTAACTGTATTTTTGTCTTGTAGGTCTTGTGAGATTTATGCTTTAAAGAGGTTCTGTTTTGATGTGTTGCCAGGATTTGTTTAAAAATTTAGAGCTCTTTTTAGCAGTTCTTGTAGTGCTGGCTTGGTAGTGGTGAATTCTCTCACCATTTGTTTGTCTGAAAAAGACTGTATTTTTCCTTAATTTACAAGGCTTAGTTTCACTGGGTATAGAATTCTTCGCTGATAATTGTTTGTTTGTGAAGGCTGAAGATAGGGCCCCAATCCCTTCTAGCTTGTAGAGTTTCTCTAAGAAATATGTTATTAATCTGACAGGTTTTCCTTTATAGGTTACCTGATGTTTTTGCCTCACAGTTTTTAATATTTTTTCCTTCATCTTAACTTCAGATAACTTGATGACAATGTGCCTAGGCAATGATCTTTTTTGTGACGAGTTTCCCAGATGTTCTTTGAGCTTCTTGTATTTAGATGTCTAGTTCTCTAGCAAGACCAGAAAAGTTTTCCTTGATTTCTCCCCCAAATATACTTTCCAAACTTTCAGATTTCTCTTCTTCCTCAGGAACACTGATTATTCTTAGATTTGGTTGTTTAACATAATCCCAGACTTCTTTTTTTTTTTTTTTTTGAGGCAGAGTCTTGCTCTGTCACCCAGGCTGGAGTGCAGTGACCCAATCTCTACTCACTGCAAGCTCCGCCTCCTGGGTTCACACCATTCTCCTGCCTCAGCCTCCCAAGTAGCTGGGATTACAGGCGCCCACCACCACGCCGGCTAATTTTTTTGTATTTTTAACAGAGATGGGATTTCACCATGTTGGCCAGGATGGTCTCGATCTTCTGACCTCATGATCCTCCCACCTTGGCCTCCCAAAGTGCTGGGATTACAGGCGTGAGCCACCATGCCCAGCTAATCCCAGACTTCTTGGAGGCTTTGTCCATATTTTCTTATTCTTTTTTCTTTGTCTTTGCTGGGTTGGGTTAATTCGAAAACCTTGTCTTTAAGCTCTGAAGTTCTTTATTCTGCTTGTTCGATTCTATTGCTGAGACTTTCCAGAGCATTTTGCATTTGCATAGTGTGTCCATTGTTTCCTGAAGTTTTGATTATTTTTAATTTATGCTACCTTTTTCATTGAGTATTTCTCCCTTCACTTGTATCATTTTTTTGGATTTCCTTACATTGGGCTTCACCTTTCTCTGGTGCCTCCCTGATTAGCTTAATAACTAACCTTCTGAATTCTTTTTCAGGTAGATCAGGGATTTTTTTTTCTTGGTTTGGATCCATTGCTGGAAAGCTAGTATGATTTTTGGGGGGTGTTAAAAAGCTTTTTTATATTACAAGAGTTGGTTTTCTGGTTCCTTCTCATTTGGGTAGCTTCTGTCAGCAGGAACATCTCAGGCTCAAGACTGTTGTTCAGTTCCTTTTGTCCACGGGGTGGTTTCTTGTAGTACTGTCACCCTTTTCCTAGGGATGTGGCTTCCTGAGAGCTGAGCTATAGTGATTGTTATCTCTTCTAGCCATCCAGCAAGTCTATCAGGCTCTGGGCTAGTAGTGGGGGTTGTCTGCACAGAGTCCTATGATGTGAACAATCTGTGGGTTTCTCGGCCATGGATATTGGCATCTGCTCTGGTGGAGGTGGCAGGGGTATCAAATGGGCCCTGTGAGGGTCCTTAGCTTCAGTTGATTATTGCACTATTTTTGTATTGGTTGGCCTCCTGCTGGGAGGTGGTGCTTTCAAGAGAGCATCAGCTGTGGTAGTATGTGGAGGAACAGGTGGTGGGAGAGGCCTTAGAACTCCCAAGAGTTTTTGTCCTTTGTCTTCAGTTACCAGGGTGGGTAGGGAAGGACCATTAGGTGGGGGCAAGACTAGGTGTGTCTGAGTTCAGACTCTACTTGGGCGAGTCTTGTTGCGGCTCCTGTTGGGGGTGGGGGTGAGGTTCCTAGGTCAATGGAGTTTTGTTCCCAGGAGGATTATGGCTGCCTCTGCTGTGTCATGCTGGTTGTCAGGGAAGTGCGGGAAAGCTGTCAGTCACAGGCCTCACCCAGCTCCCACCCAACCCAAAGGGCCAATCTCACTTCCACCATGCCCCCACCCCCAACAGCAACAAGTCAGTTTTCAGTCAGTGGGCCAGCAGGACTGAGAACTTGCCCCAGGCTACCCACCTCCCAGCTGTGAAAATAACTAGGGCTTTCCTTCCTCTCCCACCTATGGAGTCTGCACACCAGATTCACACCTTACCCCAGGTTCTGGCCAGGAGGCTTCTCAATTGGTTCAAATTGTTACAAAGTTCAGCTGGAGCTTTTCTTCTCCCTGTGGCCTTTTCCGCCCCTCCCACCTATGGAGTCTGCACACCAGATTCACACCTTACCCCAGGTTCTGGCCAGGAGGCTTCTCAATTGGTTCAAATTGTTACAAAGTTCAGCTGGAGCTTTTCTTCTCCCTGTGGCCTTTTCCCAGTGACTCTGGTAGCTCTCCTCAAGGATCCCTGTGAGGTGAGGCAGAAATGGCTTGCTAAGGGACCCAGCAAGCCCACAGAGATTTTCCTGCTACTTCCTCTACTCCTGTATTTCGCTCAGCTCTCTAAATTGACTCAGCTCCAGGTAAGGTCAGAATCTTCTACCATAATCTAGACCTTCAGGTTCCCCTGTGGGGGTGAGTGTTCATGGATGAACAATCTTCCTTTCCCACTTCCACAGTTTGGGCACTCACAGTATTTGGGGTGTCTCTGGAGTCTTGCAGGAACAACCCACTTCCTTCAGAAGATATATGGGTTCTCTTGACTTTCTGAATATATTTCTGCAGTCATACTGCAGCAAAAGTTCACAGTGCAAGCCTCCACAGGCTGTTCTGTCCATTCAAGTGGGAGCTTCAATCTAGTCCTGCCTCCTGTCTGCCATGATCTCATCTCTCCCTCTTTCGAAGTCCACTAATTCCAGGATGAGGGCCCAAGCTCATGACCTAATCTAACCCTATTTACTTTACTCTAACCCCTTCTTTAAGTATCATCACATTGAGAGCTAGGGCTTCATCATGTGGATTTAGAGACAGTGAGGGGGAACATTCAGTCAAAAACACCTTATAATCTTTTTTGTTTTGTAAGGTTATTAATAATGTCCCATTTTTCATTTCTGATGTTACTAATTTTAGTCTGTTTTTTCTTTTCTTTTCTTTTCTTTTCCCTCCCTCCCTCCCTCCCTCCCTCCCTCCCTCCCTCCCTCCCTCCCTCCCTTCCTTCCTTCCTTCCTTCCTTCCTTCCTTCCTTCCTTCCTTCCTTCCTTCCTTCCTTCCTTCCTTCCTTCCTTCCTTCCTTTGAAACAGAGTCTTGCTCTGTCACCCAGGCTGGAGTGCAGTGGTGCAATCTTGGTTCTCTGCAACCTTGCCTCCTGGGTTCAAGTGATTCTCCTGGCTCAGCCTCCCAAGTAGCTAGGATTATAGGTGTGTGCCATCACACCCAGCTAAGTTTTGCATTTTTAGTAGAGACGAGGTTTCACCATGTTGGCCAGGCTGGTCTCGAACTTCTGACCTCAGGTAATCCACCAGCCTCAGCCTTCCAAAGTGCTGGGATTTCAGACATGAGCCACTGCGCCCAGCTGAGTTTTTTTTTGTTTTTTTTTTTGCCTGGTAAGATTAGCTAAAGTTTTGTTGGTCTTTTCAAAGAACCAACATTTGGTTTTACAGATTTTCTCTATGGTTTTTCTATTTTCTATTTCCTTTATTTTCTCTGTAATATTATTTGTTTCCTTCTGATTGCTTTGGATTTGCTTTTTTTTTTCTCTCTTTAAGATAAAGTTTTGGTTTTGATTTGAGATCTACTTTTTTTAAAAAAAATAGGCATTAATTATACATTTCCGTCTAGGCACTATTTTTATTGCATCTCATAAGATCTGGTATACTGTGTTTTTATTTTCATTTACCTCAAGGCATTTTCTAATTTCTTTTGTGATTTACTTTTTGAGCTTTGTTATTTACAACTGTGCTCAATTTTCATATACTTGTGAAATTTCCAAATTTTCATGTTATTAATTTCTAATTTCATTTCACTGTGGTCACATAGCATAATTTGTATCATTGCAGTCTTTTACACTTTATTAAGGCTTGCTTTATGGTGTAACATAGGTTTTCTCTTGGTAAATGTTACTCGTGTGCTTGAGAAGAATGTATATTCTTTTATCAATAAATGGAGGTTCTTTAGATCTCTGGAAACTGGATTATACCTTGTTCAAGACTTCCATTTTTTTGAAGACATTCTGTCTATCTATTCTATCCACCATTGAAAGTGGGTTAATTAATCTCCAACTACTATTGAATTGACTATTTTCTCCTTCAATTCTGTTAGTTTTGCTTGTGAATTTGGGGTTGTTTGGTGCATATATGTTGTTAATTCTGACATATTTTGGATCAATTAACTCTTCTGTTTTTTTTAAGACAGAGTCTCACTCTGTTGTTCAAGCTGTAGTATAGTGGTGTGATCTCAGCTCACTGCAACCTCCACCTCCCAGGTTCAAGTGATTCTCTTGCCTCAGCCTCCCAAGTAGCTGGGATTACAGGTGCATGCCACCATGCCTGGCTAATTTTGGTATTTTTAGTAGAGACAGGGTTTCTCCATGTTGGCCAGGCTGGTCTCGAACTCCTGACCTCAAGTGATACACCTGCCTTGGCCTCCCAAAGTGCTGGGATTACAGGCCTGAGACACTGTGCCTGGCCAATTAACTCTTTTTTTAAAAATTATTATTTATAGTATTTTACTTTAAGTTCTAGGGTACATGTGCACAATGTGCAGGTTTGTTACATATGTATACATGTGCCATGTTGGTGTGCTGCACCCATTAATTTGTCATTTACATTAGGTATATCTCCTAATGCTATCCCTCCCCCATCCCCCAACCCCCCAGCAGGCCCCAGTGTGTGATGTTCCCCTCCCTGTGTCCATATGTTCTCACTGTTCAACTCCCACTTATGAGTGAGAACATGCAGTGTTTGGTTTTCTGTGTTTGTGATATTTTGCTGAGAATGATGGTTTCCAGCTTCATCCATGCCCCTGTAAAGGACATGAACTCATCCTTTTTTATGGCTGCATAGTATTTCACGGTGTATATCTGCCACATTTTCTTCATCCAGTCTATCACTGATGAACATTTGGGTTGGTTCCAAGTTTTTGCTCTTGTGAATAGTGCCACAATAAACATATGTGTGCATGTGTCTTTATAGCAGCATGATTTATAATCCTTTGGGTATATGCCCAGTAATGGGATGGCTGGGTCAAATGGTATTTCTAGTTCTAGATCCTTGAAGAATCACCACACTGTCTTCCACAATGATTGAACTAGTTTACAGTCCCCCCAACAGTGTAAAAGCGTTCCTATTTCTCCACATCCTCTCCAGCACCTGTTGTTTCCTGACTTTTTAATGATTGCCATTCTAACTGGTGTGAGATGGTATCTCACTGTGGTTTTGTTTTGCATTTCTCTGATGGTGAGTGATGATGAGCATTTTTTCATGTGTCTGTTGGCTGCATAAATGTCTTCTTTTGAGAAGTGTCTGTTATTCTTTGCCCCACTTTTTGATGGGGTTGTTTGATTTTTTCTTGTAAATTTGTTTAAGTTCTTCGTAGATTCTGGATATTAGCCCTTTGTCAGATGGGTAGATTGTAAAAATTTTCTCCCATTTTGTAGGTTGCCTGTTCACTCTGATGGTACTTTCTTTTGCTGTGCAGAAGCTGTTTAGTTTAATTAGATCCCATTTGTCAATTTTGGCTTTTGTTGCCATTGCTTTTGGTGTTTTAGTCATGAAGTCCTTGCCCATGCCTATGGCCTGAATGGTATTGCCTAGGTTTTCTTCTATGGTTTTTATGGTTTTAGATCTAACATTTAAGTCTTTAATCCATCTTGAATTGATTTTTGTATAAGGTGTAAGGAAGGGATCCAGTTTCAGCTTTCTATATATGGCTAGCCAGTTTTCCCAGCACCATTTATTAAATAGGGAATCCTTTCCCTATTTCTTGTTTTTGTCAGGTTTGTCAAAGATAAGATGGTTGTAGATGTATGGTATTATTTTTGAGGGCTCTATTCTGTTCCATTGGTCTATATCTCTGTTTTGGTACCAGTACCATGCTGTTTTGGTTACTGTAGCCTTGTAGTATAGTCTCAAGTCAGGTGGCATGAGGCCTCCAGCTTTGTTCTTTTGGCTTAGGATTGTCTTGGCAATACAGGCTTTGTTTTGGTTCCATATGGACTTTAAAGTAGGTTTTTCCGATTCTGTGAAGAAAGTCGTTGGTAGCTTGATGGGGATGGCATTGAATCTATAAATTACCTTGGGCAGTATGGCCATTTTCACTATATTGATTCTTCCTATCCATGAGCATGGAATGTTCTTCCATTTGTTTGTGTCCTCTTTAATTTCGTTGAGCAGTGGTTTGTAGTTCTCCTTGAAGAGGTCCTTCACATCTCTGGTAAGTTGGATTCCTAGGTGTTTTGTTCTATTTGAAGCAATTGTGAATGAGAATTCACTCATGATTTGGCTCTCTGTTTGTCTGTTACTGGTGTATAGGAATGTTTGTGATTTTTGCACATTGATTTTGTATCCTGAGACTTTGCTGAAGTTGCTTATCAGCTTAAGGAGATTTGGGGCTGAGACGATGGGGTTTTCTAAATATACAATCATGTCATCTGCAAACAGGGACAATTTGACTTCCTGTTTTCCTGATTGAATACCCTTTATTTCTTTCTCTTGTCTAATTGCCCTGGCCAGAACTTCCAACACTGTGTTGAATAGGAGTGGTGAGAGAGGACATCCCTGTCTTATGCCAGTTTTCAAAGGGGACGCTTCCAGTTTTTGCCTGTTCAGTATGATATTGGCTGTGGGTTTGTCATAAATAGCTCCTATTATTTTGAGATACGTCCCATCAATACCTAGTTTATTGAGAGGTTTTAGCATGAAGGGCTGTTGAATTTTGTCAAAGGTCTTTTCTGCATCTATTGAGATAATCATGTGGTTTTTGTCTTTGGTTTTGTTTATATGATGGATTACGTTTATTGATTTGCATATGTTGAACCAGCCTTGCATCTCAGGGATGAAGCAAACTTGATCGTGGTGGATAAGCTTTTTGATGTGCTGCTGGATTCAGTTTGCCAGTATTTTATTGAGGATTTTCGCATCGATGTTCATCAGGGATGTTGGTCTAAAATTTCCTTTTTAGTTGTGTCTCTGCCAGGCTTTGGTATCAGGATGATGTTGACCTCATAAAATGAATTAGGGAGGATTCCCTCTTTTTCTATTGATTGGAGTAATTTCAGTAGGAATGGAACCAGCTCCTCTTTGTACCTCTGGTAGAATTCAGCTGTGAATCCGTCTGGTCCTGGACTTTTTTTGGTTGGTAGACTATTAATTATTGCCTCAATTTCAGAACCTGTTATCAGTCTATTCAGGGATTCAACTTCTTCCTGGTTTAGCCTTGGGAGGGTGTATGTGTCCAGGAATTTATCAATTTCTTCTAGATTTTCTAGTTTATTTGCGTAGAGGTGTTTATAGTATTCTCTGATGGTAGTTTGTATTTCTGTGGGATTGGTGGTGATATCCGCTTTATCATTTTTTATTGCGTCTATTTGATTCTTCTCTCTTTTCTTATTAGTCTTGCTAGCGGTCTATCAATTTTGTTGATCTTTTCAAAAAACCAGCTCCTGGATTCATTGCTTTTTTGAAGGGTTTTTTGTGTCTCTATCTCCTTCAGTTCTGCTCTGATCTTAGTTATTTCTTGCCTTCTGCTAGCTTTTGAATGTGTTTGCTCTTGCTTCTCTAGTTCTTTTAATTGTGATGTTAGGGTGTCAATTTTAGATCTCTCCTGCTTTCTCTTGTGGGCATTTAGTGCTATAAATTTCCCTGTGCACACTGCTTTAAATGTGTCCGAGAGATTCTGGTATGTTGTGTCTTTGTTCTTATTGGTTTCAAAGAACATCTTTATTTCTGCCTTCATTTCGTTATGTACCCAGTAGTCATTCAGGAGCAGGCTGTTCAGTTTCCATGTACTTGAGCAGTTTTGAGTGAGTTTCTTAATCCTGAGTTCTAGTTTGATTGCCCTGTCATCTGAGAGACAGTTTGTTATAATTTCTGTTCTTTTACATTTTCTGAGGAGTGCTTTACTTCCAACTATGTGGTAAATTTTGGAATAAGTGTGATGTGGTGCTGAGAAGAATGTATATTCTGTGGATTTGGGGTGGAGAGTTCTGTAGATGTATATTAGGTCCTCTTGGTGCAGAGCTGAGTTCAATTCCTGGATTTCCTTGTTAACTTTCTGTCTTGTTGATGTGTCTAATGTTGACAGTGGGATGTTAAAGTCTCCCATTATTATTGTGTGGGAGTCTAAGTCTCTTTTTATGTCTCTCAGGACTTGCTTTATGAATCTGGGTGCCCCTGTATTGGGTGCATATATATTTAGGATAGTTGGCTCTTCTGGTTGAATTGATCCTTTTACCATTATGTAATGGCCTTCTTTGTCTCTTTTGATCTTTGTTGGTTTAAAGTCTGTTTTATCAGAGACTAGGATTGCAATGCCTGCTTTTTTTTTGTTTTCCATTTGCTTGGTAGATCTTCCTCAATCCCTTTAATTTGAGACTGTGTGTGTCTCTGCACGTGAGATGGGTCTCCTGAATATAGCACACTGATGGGTCTTGCCTCTTTATCCAATTTGCCAGTCTGTGTCTTTTAATTGGAGTATTTAGCCCATTTACATTTAAGGTTAATATCGTTATGTGTGAATTTGATCCTGTCATTATGATGTTAGCTGGTTATTTTGCTCATTAGTTGATGCAGTTTCTTCCTAGTATCGATGGTCTTTACAATTTGGCATGTTTTTGCAGTGGCTGGTACCGGCTGTTCCTTTCCATGTTTAGTGCTTCCTTCAGGAGTACTTGTAAGGCAGGCCTGCTGGTGACAAAATCTCTTAGCGTTTCCCTGTCTATAAAGGATTTTATTTCTCCCTCCCTTATGAAACTTAGTTTGACTGGATATGAAATTCTTGGTTGCGGTGTTTGTTTTTCTGTTCCTGCATCAGTTTGCTGAGGATAATGGCTTCCAACTCCATCCATGTCCCTGCAAAGGACATGATCTCATCCTTTTTGTGGCTGCATAGTATTACATGGTGTATATGTACCATATTTTCTTTATCCAGTCTATCATTGATGGGCGTTTAGATTGTGTTCATGTCTTTGCTATTCTTAATAGAAAATGCACAATCAAATTATATTAATGGTAGCCACCCTGTTGTACAATCAAATACTAGGCCTTATTTATTCATTTTAACTTTTTGGTACTTATTAATGATCCCACCTCCCTCCTATCCCCCACTAACCTTCCCAACCTCTGGTAACCATCCTTCTACCCTCTATCTCAATGGGTTCAATTGTCTTTATTTTTAGATCCCACAAATAATGAGACCATGTGATGTTTGTATTTCTGTGCCTGGCTTACATAACATCACTTAACACAATGAATTCCAGTTCCATCCGTGTTGTTGCCCAGGGGTCTTATTATTTTTTATGGCTGAATAGTACTCCATTGTGTATGAGAACCACATTTTCTTTATCCATTATTTGTTGATGGACACTTCAGTGCTTCCAAATCTTGACTATTGTTAACAGAGCTGCAACAAACATAGGAGTGTAGATATCCCTTCGACACACTCATCTCCTTTCTTTTGGGTATATACTCAGTGGTGGGATTGCTGAATCATATGGTAACTCTATTTTTCATTTTTTGAGGAACTGCCAAACTGTTCTCCATAGTGGCTGTACTAATTTACATTCCACTAACAGTGTACAAAAGGTCCCTTTTCTCCACATCCTAGCCAGCATTTGTTATTGCCTGTCTTTTAAGCCATTTTAACTGGGGTGAGATGACATCTCATTGTAGTTTTGACTTGCATTCCTCTGATGATCATGACATTGAGCATCTTTCATATGTCTGTTTGCCATTTGCATCTCTTCTTTTGAGAAATGTCTTTTCAAATCTTTTGCCCATTTAAAATTGGATTATTAGATTTTTTTTTTTTTTTTTACTTTTTGTTTTGTTTTGTTTTGAGACAGAGTTTCACTGTCTCGCCCAGGCTGGAGTGCAATGGTGCAATCTTGGCTCACTGGTACCTCCACCTCCTGGGTTCAAGCGATTCTCCTGCCTCAGCCTCCTAAGTAGCTGGGATTACAGACATGTGCCACCATGCCCAGCTAATTTTTGTACTTTTAGTAGAGATGGGGTTTCACCATGTTGGCCAGGCTGGTCTCCAACTCCTGACCTCAGATGATCTACCTGCTTTAGTCTCCCAAAGTGCTGGGATTGCAGGTGTAAGCCAACGTGCCTGGCCAGTTTTTCTTTTTCTTTTTTTTCCGATAGAGTTCATTGAGCTCCTTATATATACTGGTTATCAATCCCCTGTTAGATAGGTAGTTTGCAAATAATTTTTCCCATTCTGTGGGTTGCCTCTTTCCTTTTTGGGTTGTTTCCTTTGCTATACAAAAGCTTTTTAACTTGATGTGATCCCATTTATGCATTTTTGCTTTGGTTGCCTGTGCTTGTGGGATATTACTCAAGAAATCTTAGTGCAGTCCAATGTCCTGGAAGTTTCCCCAAAGTTTTCCTATAGTAGTTTCATAGTTTGAGGTCTTTAAGTCTTTAGTCCATTTGGATTTGATTTTCGTATATGTTGAGAGATAGGGGTCTAGTTTCTTTCTTCTGCACATGAATGTCCAGTTTTCCCAGCATCATTTATTAAAGAGACTGTCTTTTCCCTAGTGTATCTTCTTGGTACCTCTGTCAAACGTGAGCTCACTGTAGGTGTATAGTTTTGTTTCTGGGTTCTCTATTCTATCCCATTGGTCTGTGTGTCTGTTTTTATTCTAGTACCATGATGTTTTGGTTACTATAGTTGTGAAGTATAATTTGATGCCAGATATTGTGCTTCCTCCAGTTTTGTTATTTTTGTTTAGGATAGTTTTGGCTATTCTGGGTCTTTTGTGGTTCCATATAAATTTTAGGATTTTTTTTTCTATTTCTGTGAAGAATGTCATTGGTGTTTTGATAGGGATTGCATTGAATCTATAGATTGCTTTGGGTAGTATGGATATTTTAACAATATTGATTCTTCCAATCCATGAACGTGAAATATCTTTCCAATTTGTGGTGTCCTCTTCAATTTTTTTCATCAGTGTTTTATAGTTTTTATTATAAAGATCTTTTACTTCTTTGATTAAGTGAATTCCTAGGCATTTAATTTTATTTGCAGCTGTAGTAAATGAGATTACTTTTTAAAATTTCTTTTTCAGTTTGTTCACTGTTGGCATATAAAAGTGCTATTGATATTTGTATGTTGATATTGTATCCTGCAACTTTATTGAATTTGGTTATAATTTCTAATAGTTTTTTGGTGGAGCCTGTAGGTTTTTCCAAATATAAGATCATATAATCTGCAAACAAGGATAATTTGATTTCTTCCTTTCCAATTTGGATGCCCTCTTCTTTTTCTCTTGTCTAGCTGCTCTATCTAGGACTTCCAGTATTATGCTGAAAAACAGTAGTGATAGTGGGCATCCTTGTCGTGTTCCAGATATTAGAGGAAGGGCTTTCAGTACCCCCTGCTACCCCCTAGTTAGTATGACATCTGCTATGGATCTTTTGTATATGGCTTTTATTAGATTGACATATGTTCTTTCTGTACTCAGTTTTTTGAGGGTTTTCTTTCATGAAGGGATGCTGAATTTTGTCAAATGGATTTTTAGCATTGATGGAAATGATTGTATGGTTTTGGTACTTCATACTGTTGATATAATGTATCACGTTGATTAATTTGCATATGTTGGAACCATCATTGCATCCCTGGGATATATCCCACTTGGTCATGATGAATCGTCTTTTAAATGTGTTGTTAAATTTGTATTTAGTTGAAGATTTGTGCATCAGTATTCATCAGAGACATGGACCTGTACTTTTCTTTTCTTGATGTATCTTTGGTTTTGGTATCAGGGAAAATAATAGCCTTGTAGAATGAGTTTGGAAGTAGTCACTTCTCCTTGATT
Organism: Theropithecus gelada; assembly: GCF_003255815.1. Classification (NCBI taxonomy): domain Eukaryota; kingdom Metazoa; phylum Chordata; class Mammalia; order Primates; family Cercopithecidae; genus Theropithecus; species Theropithecus gelada. Next base: position 34,343,725 of record NC_037680.1, read on the forward strand.
TTTCAGAATAGTTTGAATAAGATTAGTATTAGTTCTTCCTTAAATGTTCGGTAGAATTCAGCAGTGAAGTCATCAGGTCCCGAGCTTTTCTTTACTGAAAGACTTTTGATTATGGCTTCCATCTCATTAGTTGTTACTGATCTGTTAATGTTTTGGATTTCTTCATAGTTTAATCTTGGTAGGTGGTATGTGTCTAGAAATTTGTCCATGTCTTTTAGATTTTCCAATTTATTGGCTTATAGTTGTTCACAGTAGTGACTTATGACCCTTTGAATATTTGCAGAATCAGTTGTTGTGTCTCCTTTTTCATCTCTGATTTTATTTATTCATATCTTCTCTCTTTTTTTTGAGCTAATCTGGCTAAAGCCTTGTCCATTTTGTTTAACTTTAAAAAACCAACTTTTTGTTTCATTGATCTTTTGTATTGTTTTCTTCCTTGTAATTTTATTTATTTCTGCTCTGATCTTTTTTATTTCTTCTGTTAATTTTGGATTTGGTTTGCTCTTGATTTTCTAGTTCTTTAAGATGCATTGTTAGGTGGTTTATTTGATGTTTTTCTTTTTTTAGTGTGGGCATTTATAGCTATAAACTTTCCTCTTAGTACTGTTTTTGCTGTATCCCATAGGTTTTGGTATGTTGTGTTTCCATTAGCATGTGTTACAATAAATTTTTAAATTTCCTTTGTAATTCCTTCATTGACCCACTGGTCATTCAGAAGCATATTGTTTAATTTTCATGTTGATCTTGTTTGGCTGTGTCCCCAACCAAATCTCATCTTGAATTCCCACATGTTGTGGGAGGGACCTCAAAGGAAGTAATTGAATCACGGGGGCAGGTCTATCTTGTGCTGTTCTCATGATAGTGAATAAGTCTCATGAGATCTGGTGGTTTTTATAAGGGGGAATTTCCCTGCACAAGCTTTCTGTCTTTGCCTGCTGCTATCCATGTAAGATGGGACTTGCTCCTCCTTGCCTTCCATGATGATTGTGAAGCCTCCCAAACCACATGGAACTGTAAGTCCAATAAATATCTTTCTTTTGTAAATTGGCCAGTCTTGGGTATGTCTTTTTCAGCAGCATGAAAACAAATGAACACAGTAAATTGGTACCAGCAGAGTAAGGTGCTGCTGAAATGATACCCAAAATTGTGGAAGCAACTTTGGAACGGGGTTACAGGCAGAGGTTGGAAAAGTTTGGAGAGCTCAGAGTAAAACAGGAAAATGTGGGAAAGTTTGGAACTCCTTAGAGACTTGTTGAATGGCTTTGTCCAAAATTTGGATAATGATATGAACAATGAAATCTAGGCTGAGGTGGTCTTAGATGGAGATGAGAAACTTGTTGGGAGCTAGAGCAAAGGTGACTCTTGTTATATTTTAGCAAAGAGACTGGTGGCATTTTGCCCCTGCCCTAGAGATTTGTGGAACTTTGAGCTTGAGAGAGATGATTTAAGGTATTTGGTAGAAGAAATTTCTAAGCAGCAAAGAATTCAAGAGGTGACTTGGGCACTGTCAAAGGCATTCAGTTTTAAAAGGGAAATAGAGCATAAAAGTTCAGAAAATTTGCAGCCTGACAATGCAGTAGAAAAGAAAAACTCATTTTCTAAGGAGAAATTAAAGATGCCTGTAGAAATTTGCATAAGTAACAAGAAGCCCAATGTTAATCCCCAAGACAATGGGGAAAATGTCTCCAGGGCATCTCAGAGACCTTTGCAGTGGCCCCTTCCTTCACAGGCCTGGAGGCCTAGGAGAAAGAAATGGTTTTGTGGGCCAAGCCCAGGACCCCATGCTGTGTGCAGTCTACGGACTTGGTGCCCTGCATCCCAGGCACTCCAGCCATGGCTGAAAGGTGCCAACATAGAGATTGAGCCGTGGCTTCAATCTCTTGGCAGCCTTGGCAGCTTCCACATAACATTGAGTCTATGCATGCACAGAACTCAAGAATTGAGGTTTGGGAACCTCCACCTAGGTTTCAGAGGATGTATGGAAACACCTGGATGCCCAGGAAGAAATTTGCTGAAGGGTGAGGCCCTCATGGAGAACCTCTGCTAGGACAGTACAGAAGGGAAATGTGGGCTCAGGGCTCCCACACAGAGTCCCTACCTGGGCACCACCTAGTGGAACTGTGAGAAGAGGGCCATCATCCTCTAGACTCCAGAATGGTAGATCCACTGACAGCTTGCACCATGTGCCTGGAAAACCCACGGACACTCAACACCAGTTCGTGAAAGCAGCTGGGAGGGAAGTTGTACCCTGCAAAGCCACAGGAGCAGAGCTGCCCAAGACCATGGGAACCCACCTCTTGCATCAGCATGACCTGGATGAGAGACATGGATTCAAAGAAGATCATGTTGAAACTTTAAGATTTGACTGCTCCACTGGATTTCAGACTTGCGTGGGGCCTGTAGCCCCTTCGTGTTGGCTAGTTTCTTCCATTTGGAATGGGTGTGTTTACCCAATGCCTGTACCCCACTGTATCTAGGAAGTAACTCACTTGTTTTGATTTTACAGGCTCATAGGTGGAAGACCTTGCCTTGTCTCAGATGAGGCTTTAAACTATGGACTTTTAGGCCGGGCGCGGTGGCTCAAGCCTGTAATCCCAGCACTTTGGGAGGCCGAGACGGGCGGATCACGAGGTCAGGAGTTCAAGACCATCCTGGCTAACACGGTGAAACCCCGTCTCTACTAAAAAATACAAAAAACTAGCCAGGCGAGGTGGTGGGCGCCTGTAGTCCCAGCTACTCGGGAGGCTGAGGCAGGAGAATGGCTTAAAAACCCGGGAGGCGGAGCTTGCAATGAGCTGAGATCTGGCCACTGCACTCCAGCCTGGGCGACACAGCGAGACTCCGTCTCAAAATAAATAAATAAATAAATAAATAAATAAACTATGGACTTTTGAGTTAATGCTGAAATGAGTTAAGACTTTGGGGGACTGTTGGGAAGGCATGACTGGTTTTGAAATGTGAGGATATGAGATTTGGGAGGGGCCAGGGGTGGAATGATATGGTTTGGCTGTGCCCCCACCCAAATCTCATCTTGAATTCCCATGTGTCGTGAAAGGGACCCCATGGGAGGTAACTGAATCACTGGGCAGGTCTTTCCCATGCTGTTCTCATGATAGTGAATAAGTCTCATGAGATCTGATGGTTTTGCAAGGGGGAGTTTCTGTACACAACTTATCTCTTTTTGCCTGCTGCCATCCATGCAAGATATGACTTGCTCCTCCTTGCCCTCCGCCATGATGGCAAGGCCTCCCTAGCCATGTGGAACATTTTTTTTTTTTTTTTTTTTTTTTTTTTTGAGATGGAGTCTAGCTCTGTTGCCAGGCTGGAGTGCAGTGGCATGATCTCAGCTCACTGCAACCTCCGCCTCCTGGGTTCAAGAGATTCTCCTGCCTCAGCCTCCTGAGTAGCTGGGATTACAGGCACACACTGCCACGCCCAACTAATTTTTGAATTTTTAGTAAAGACAGAGTTTCACTATGTTGACCAGGATGGTCTTGATCTCCTGACCTTGTGATCCGCCCACCTCAGCCTCCCAAAGTTCTGGGATTATAGGTGTGAGCCACTGTGCCTGGCCCATTAAATTTCTTTCTTTTGTAAATTGACCAGTCTTGGGTCTGTCTTGACTGACCCAAGTCCATTAGTCCATGAAAATGGACTAATACACATACAAATACTAAACATGTATTTGTATAGTTTCCAAAATTCCTCTTTTTATTGAGTTCTAGTATGATTCTGTTGTGGTCAGAGAGGATGCTTGATATTATTTCAATTATTTTGACTATTTTAAGACTTGTTTTGTGACCTAACATGTAGTGACCTAACATGTAGTCTATCCCTGAGAATAATCCATGTACTAAGGAAAAGAATGTGTATTCTGTAGCCATTGGATGAAATGTTCTGTACATATCTACTAGATTCATTTGTTATATAGTACAGTGTTTCTTTGGGCCATGGCCCAGTGTTTCTTTGTTGATTTTCTCTCTGGAAGATCTGTTCAATGCTGAAAGTGGGGTGGTGAAATCTCCAGTTACTATTGTATTGGAGTCTATCTCTCTCTTTAGCTCTGATAATATTTGCTTTATATTTCTGGGTGCTCCAGTGTTGGGTGCATACATATTTCAAATTGTTATATTCTCTTGCTGATTTCACCCCTTTATCATTATATAGTGACCTTCTTTGTCTCTTATAGTTTTTGTCTTGAAATATATTTTGTCTAATGTAAGTATAGCTACTTTTGCTCTTCTTTGGTTTTCATTGGCATGAAATATATTTTTTTCCAGCCCTTTATTTGCATTCTATGTGTGTGTTTGTAGGTGAAGTGCATTTCTTGTAGGCAACAGATTAATGAGTCTAATTTTATTTATTTATTTTTAATCCATTCAGTTACTCTATGTCTTTTGATTGGAGAGTTTAATCCATTTACATTCAGTGTTATTATTGATAAATAAGGACTTATTCCTGCTATTTTGTTATTTGTTTTCAGGTTGTTTTGTGGTCTTCTCTCCCTTCTTTCTTTCTTGTCTTCCTTTTAGTGAAGATGATTTTATCTGGTGATATGATTTCATTTCTTGCTTTTTCTTTTTTGAGTATTTACTGTATGTTTTTCAATTTGAGGTTACCATGAGGCTTGCAAATACTATCTTATAACCCATTATTTTAAACTGATAACAACTTAACACTGTTTGCATAAACAAACAAGCCAAAAAAAAATTAATAGACTATGTCTTAACTTCATCCCCCTGCTTTGTAACTTTTTGTTGTTGCTATTTATATCTTACTCTACTGTCTATGTCTTAAAACATTGTAGTTATTATTTTTGATTGGTTCACTGTTTATCTTTCTACTTAAGATAAAAGTAGTTTACACACCACAGTTACAGTCTTATAATAATCTGTGTTTTTCTGTGTACTGACTATCACCAGTGAGTTTTGTATTTTAGATGATTTCTTCTTGCTCATTAACATCTTTTTCTTTTGGAATGAAGTACTCCCTTTAGCATTTCTTGTAGGACAGGTCTGGTGTTGATGAAATCACTTGGCTTTTCTTTGTCTGGGAAAGTCTTTATTTCTCCTTCATGTTTGAAGGGTAATTTTGTGGGATTTACTATTCTAGGTTAAGAGTTTGTTCTCTTCAGCACTTTAAATATGTCATGCCACTCTCTTCTAGCCCATAAGGTTTTACACTGAAAAGTCTCCTGTCAGATGTACTAGAGCTTCATTGTATGTTATTTGTTTCTTTTCTCTGCTTTTAGGATCCTTTCTTCAACTCTGACCTTTGGGAGTTTGATTATTAAATGTGTTGAGGTAGTCTTCTTTGCGTTAAATCTGCTCGGTGTTCTATAATTTTCTTGGACTTGGATATTGATATGTTTCTAGGTTTTGTAAGTTCTGTTATTAGCCCTTTGACTAAACTTTCTATCCCTATCTCTTTCTTTACCTCCTCTTTAAGACCAATAACTCTCAGCTTTTCCTTTTGAAGCTATTTTCTAGATTCCATAGGTATGCTTCATTGTTCTTTATTGTTTTTTCTTTTGTCTCTTCTGTGTGTTTTCAAATAGCTTATTTTCAGCCTCACTAATTCTTTATTCTGCTTGATCAATTCTACATTAAAAGACTCTGATGCATTCTTCAGTATGTCAATTGCATTTTTCACTCCAGGATTTCTACTTATTCTTTTTAATTATTTCAATCTTTTTGTTAGATTGAGCTGATAGAATTCTAAATTCCTTCTCTTTGCTATCTTGAATTTCTCTGAGTTTCTTCAATATATCTATTTGGAATTCTGTCTGAACAGTCACATATCTCTTTCTCCAGGATTGGTCCCACATGCCTTATTTACTTCTTTTGGTGAGATAATGTTTTCCTGGATCATCTTAATACTTGTAGATCTTCTGAGTCTGGGTATTGAAGAGTTAGTATTTATCATAGTCTTCACAGTCTGGGCTTGTTCGTACCCATCTTTCTTGGGGAGGCTTTCCAGCTATTTGAAAGGACTAGGGTTTTGTGATCTAAGCTGTATCTGCTTTAGGAGGCAGTAACGCTCTGGTTCTTGTAGACTCACAGAGGTACTACCTTGATGTTCTTGGACAAGATCCAGAAGAATTCTCTGTATTACTAGGCAGAGACTCTTCTTCTCTTCCTTTACTTTCTTCCAAACAAAGAGTCTCTTTTTCTCCGTTCTGAGCCACCTGGAGCTAGGGATGGAGTGACACAAGCACCCCTGTGGCCACCACTTTTTGGACAGAGATGGGTAGGACATAAAGCGAGAATAGCACTGGGTCTGGCCCAAGGCCTGCTATAACGACTCCCTGGCTACCACCTATATTCACTCAATGCTCTAGGGCTCTACAATCATCAGCTGGCAAAACCAGCCAGGCCTATGTCCTTTTCTTCAGGGCAGCAAATTCCCCCAGGTCTTGTGTGGCTTGGGGGGGCATCCAGGCACCAAGAACTAGAGTAAAAAACCATAGAAGTCTACCTGGTGTTCTGTTGTGCTATTTTTGAATTGTTTTCTTAGTGGGTGTATGTTAGCCAGGGTTCTCCAGAGAAAGAGAAACAATGGGGTATATAGAGATATGTAGGAGGAGATTTATTATAGGGATTGACTCACAGAATTATGGAGGCCAAGAAGTCCAATGATATACTGTCTGCATATTTCCTGGGAAACCAGGAAAACCAGTGGTATAATTTGAGTTCAAAGGCCTGAGAACAAGAGTACCTAATGACATAAGTCTCCGTCCAGAAAAGTTTAATCCTGGTGTGGGGTGTACACTGGTGTAACTTCATTTCCTGAGAACTTGAGTTGGGGAGGGTTTGGAAGTCCTGGAGTCCAAAGGCCCGAGAACCAGTAGTTTCAATATCTGAGGGCAGGAGAAGCCGAATGTCCCAATTCAAGAAGAGAGAAAAAAATAACCCTTCCTCTGCCTTTTTATTTGATTCATGCCTTCAACAGATTAGATTATGTCCACCCACACTGATGAGGGTTGATCTTCTTTGCTCAGTCTGTTGATTCAAATACTAACCTTGTCAAGAAACACCTTCACAGACACACCCATAAATAATCTTTACCAGCTATCTGGGCATTCCTTAGGCCAGTCAAGTTGACATATAAAATTAATCATCACAGGTTGCTGTTAGAATTATGACAACATCATAATTTATAACAATCTATTTCAAGTTAATGCCAACTTAATTACAATAATATACACAACTTTGTTCCTATGTAGCCCATCCCCTTCCCCCTCATTTTTTGTTGTTATTGTCATGCAAGTTATAATATATAATTCCAAATCTAGATATCCTACTCATTACTGATCATCTCCAGTACATTGTGTACCCTTGAATACAGAAAAAAATATGAAATGGTTTGCAAATCTTAAGTCATCCTTGCACAAGGGCCATACTAGTCTTCTCTGAATTGTTCTAATTTTGGTATATGTGTTACTGAATTGAGCACAATGTGATCTGATTTTACCATTAAAAACTTCACTCTGACAGCGTGAAAAATGGATTAAAGAGGAGGCCAGTGAGGAGGTGAGAAGACTGATACAAGATGCTGGAATAAATAGATAAAAGAAGATGGTAGTCTAAACTAGAGTTCAGTACTGACGTGCTAGAGAATAGAGGCTGACAACAAATTTGAAAAATGTTAAAGAGATAATACTAACTTGCTATGGTGACTGAATGTAGGGTTGAGGAAATTAGAAGAGGAAAAATGTTTAGCTTTCTGCGTCATGTAACTGAAGGGATATGGTGCATTTCATAGAAATAGATAACTTTGAAATAGGAGCTTTGGGAGAAAATGCAACAAGCTCAGTTTTAGACCTTCTGAATTTGTGATAGTTGTTGGATATTCAAATAGAGACCCGGAGATGATCAATAAAGAGTGCGATATCTAGATTTGAAACTAAAGTGAGCAATATGAGCTGTGAGTATAGATTTGAGTGATTAGTATGTAGATAGTAATGGAAGCCTACTAAGTTTATTAGAATGCCCAGTAAGAGTGAATACAGTGATAATAGAAGAAGATGAAGGATGGAATTCCAAGGAACAGTAATATTTGAGTTGGAGGAAAAGATTCTTCCCAAAAAAGAGAAGGAGAAGCCCTAGAAATACCTGGACAAGCAGAAGAAAGTGTTGTCATGAAAGTTGAAGGAAGAAAGTATTTCCGGAATCAAGATGCCACAGAAAATAAGGACTACAATGTTTTGATTGGATTTAACAATAAGGAAATTAATTAACAACTGTGGTACATTAAAGATAGCTGTAAATTATTTGCTGTTCTCCCTATGAAGAAATGAAGTCTATTTGCCTTCTGTTGAATCTGGACTGGATTGGACTTGTATTGACCAATGTGGCAGAAGTGAGGCTCTTTAATTTCTGAGGCTGAGCAGCTTCTATTTTCACAAGGTTGAAATTGTTCCTCTTGAAACTCAGCCTTCATGTTGAGAGAAGCCCACATGTAGAAAAGCCAGGAGGAGAAGGACTAACTTCTAGCTGAGTTCCCAACCAAAAGCCAACACCATCTGCCAGCCATGTCAATGAGCCATAGTGGATGTTCCAGCTCAGTCAAGCCTCCAGGTGACTGCAGTTCCGTGCAGAACAGAGAAATTGTCTAGCTGAGCCTTGTCAACCCGCAGAATCATGACAGATAACCAATGGTGTCTGTTGTTTTAAATGACTAAGTTCTGAGGTACCGTGTTACTCAGCAATTGACATGTTTTCTTACTATTTTGTAATGTCCGTAAGAGCAGCTGTCCTATTGGGGAACTGCAGGTGTAAATTGCAATGGGTTGAAGAGTGACTTAAAGGATAGAAACTGTAGACATCTATTTTAAGAAGTGGAGTGTGAAAGAGAGGAGCTATTTAGAGTGGTAGTGGAAGAAGTTCTGTATTTGACAAAGGATGTTTTGTTTGTTTTTAATAGGAAAAACTTAAACAGTATTTAAGAAGGGGTTAGGTGGTGCCTCACACTTATAATCCCAGCACTTTGAGAGGCTGAGGCAGGAGGACAGCTTGAGGCCAGGGGTTCAAGACCAGCCTCGCAAACACAGTGAGACCTCATCTCTACAAAAAAAAAAAGTCAAAAACTTAGCCAGGCGTGGTGGTACATGCCTGTAGTTCCAGTTATTTAGGAGATTAAGGTGGGAGGATCATGTGAGCCCGAGAGGAGGTTGAGACTGCAGTGGGCCATGATTGTACCATTGCACTCCAGCCTGGGTGACAAAGTGAGACCCTGTCTCAAGAAAAGAAAAGAAAAAGTGTTAGTTTAAGGAAAAAACATTGAAGACACAGGAGAGATGAGTTAATTGATGGAGCAAGGTTCCTGAGGAGACAGGGAAAATGCTGTCTTATTCAGATGCCCCTAGAAAGGATCTGATTGGTTTCATTAGATATTATCCAATATGGATGCCTGGATGAGTGAACTCTCATATCTTACCTCCTTAGCAGTCATCCTGTGGATGGCTGCCTATGGCTCAGGCACTAATATATTTTCTAGTCATCTATGGCTAGAGTGTTTAAGTAGTATTGTTTAGGGTATTTCAGGCTACGAGTAATAGAAGACATATCTCAAAGCGGCTAAAACACATCTGAAGTTTGAAGGTTGATTAAATCAGCAGCTCAAAAGGTATCATCAAGGTTCCAGGTTCTTTCTATCATTCTGCTCTGCTGTCTTCAGACTTTTATCTCGTTCTCTTAGGTGTGCTTCCATAATAATCTCAAGATGACTGCTGCAGTTCCAGGGGTCATATTCAGAAGATAATGTCAAGGGACAGAAATAAGTTTCTTCATGCAAGTCCCTTTCCAGAAGTATTGTAGCAAACTACTCAAAAGTTTAGAATCTCATTATATGCCCAGTCAATATCGAGGATGATTTTAGGTAGATTATTTAAACTTTCTGAACTTCCATTTTGCTCATCTGTAAGATGGGTAGCAAAGTATCTATCTCAAGGTTATCATAAGGAATAAAAGAGTTTTATATTAAATGCATCACCTAGTGTTTGGCCCACATGTACTCCATCTTCCATCCTGTGTCTACAGTTCATTTTCTATGAAACATACTTGAGGTTCTCTCCTCCCATTTAAAAGACTACATATGGCTTAAAATAAAATTGATTCATGAGAACACATGCACACAGGGAGGGGAACATCATATACTGGGGCCTGTTGGGGGGTGGGGAGCTGGGGGAGGGATAGCATTAGGAGAAATACCTAATGTAGATGACGGGTTGATGGGTGCAGCAAACCACCATGGCATGTGTATACCTATGTAACAAACCTGCATGCTCCGCACATGTATCCCAGACTTAAAGTATTATAAAAAAAATAAATAAAATTGATTCATCTTCTGGTACTAGAGTTTACTTTCCTGAAAATACTCAGAAGAGAGAAAAAAATAACTGGATATCTATTAGAAAAGAAAAAGGATGGATGGACAAATGAGAATGTCTACTCCATGGGACCACCAGTCTGCAAGAAACTGTTCCGGTTGTCTTATTCTTGGGGTGTGAAAACTGGGTTCCAGGCAGGAACTGAAGTGTCAGAGTTTCCTGTCTGGAAAAAAGGGAGACAGCCAGTGTATGGGATGGGGATCTAGGGCACAGATGGAGTATAGGTGCTGCTGTATGTGTTGGGTAACAGAGGTAAACATTCAGAATGACTTATTCTTATTCCAAGTATATACTGTATAGGATGGCCCTATGCTTCACCACAGACCTGAGATGGAGCCAGAATAATAAATCATAAAGTTCCCTAGGCTCCAAAGAGAATATAACCTGAATACTGAATAGTATTTGCATTATCATGTAACTAAGGCAAAAAAAAAAAAAATACCATGCATTCTCACATGCCCTGTGCTTTCTCTAGAAACAATTAAATTTCCCATCTAGAAGCTCCCTTTGCTTATCTCAACAGACACAGTGCCATCTACTGAAAATAAAGCACCAATAGCCATGGTACCCTGAGGGATTCCCAGGAGAGCCCCCCTCTCTGTGGGCTCCCTGTCTCACCCACCTCCCAGATGGACTGAAGGGAGTAGGCGGAATCCACAGGCTGTTCTCCTGTCACAAACTGTAATGCATCTGTTCCCTGGTGCTTTCCGTGAGCAGCGAGAGTAAGACGTTCCTGAAGGGACCTAGGGAGCCTGGCAAGGCACTTACAGTGTAAGTGAAAGCTCTTTTAGGCTGCCCTCTTGCCTTCAACCAAGTATAAACTGAAGCTATTTTATATAGCAGAGGCATACTTTTTATATTCAATCATAATAAGGATGAATGACATGTCTTCCTTTGAGTAATTAGGAGATGTTTCTTTCCACACAATAGTGTAGCAATGTGTTTAAGTACGTTTATCCTTCTGTGAAATTTTTAATGGGTACAATGGATAAGAGATTAATAACAGAATCCTGGACCATTATCAAGACAGGTACGTCTTTGGGAAATGTGGGTAACCTAGGTTGCTGTGAAATTCACTTAGGCGAAAGTCCACATTTTAATTCATTATGTCCTCTCCAGGTGGCAATGTCTCTTGGTCTCATACATGGAGAAATGGAGAAACAAAAGAAGACTGTTTCTGATTTAGCCACTACAGTTAATGATAAAATAGAAAATGGAAGCTTTAAAATACAAAGCCTTCTGCAGGACATACTCAACTCTTGCCCTCACCGCCTCTCACTTTACCATTCCTCCTCCCAAGGAATCTTGGCTCAGCATGTCAGGAAGCCCTTCAGGGACCATTTGTAATTTAAAGCTCTGGTTTGAATTGATTCTGATTTGGCTTTTGGTAGTCAGATCTGGCATCTCTTCCATTTGCCCCTTCAAATCTGGCCCCATTTTCTCTATTGCATTTACTGCTCATTCTTTCTGCTATCCTTTTATTAGATTTTCCAAAGCAAAACTCCCTGCAGTTAAGTCTGTGGTCTGGTAATTTATCACAAATATTCTTGAAATTGCCTCATTAAAAGGGGCATTTGAAGCTGAAACCTAAGCGTCCGTTGCCACGGTAACCACCGACAACTATTTAGAACAGCCTGCTTAAACCAGAGGGGTAGAGGATTGCTGTTGGCAGAGATTGAAGGTAGGTAACTAAACTCTACTGGGCAGGGGAAAAGGCCTATAGATTCTGATGTGGAATTCTCAATCTCAAGTCGATATCCTTCTACATAATAAGACAAAATAAGTTGATGCCGTGCTCCTGAGTTATCTGCTGCATGTAGTCTAGGAAATTTGAAAATTGAAAGTTCTTTTCACCGTCTGATTAGCAAGGGAGCTTGGATTAAAAATGAATACCTCAAAATTACTTGATCATGCTTTGCATGTTCTTGAGCCAGTCATTTGCCTCTCAGTGCCTCAAGTTCTTTGTACATTTTTTAAAAAATGGCCAACATAAACTCCATATGTCTTAGTCTGTTTATGCTGCCATAACAAAATGCCTTAGGCTGGGTAACTTAAAAAGAAAAGAAATTGATTTATTACAGTGATGGAAGCTGAGAAGCCTAAGATCAAGGTGCTAGCATTGATGTTTGGAGAGGTGCTCTCTGCTCCCAAGATGGTGCCTTGTTGTGAAATCTGCAATATCATGGGGTGGGAGGTGGAAGAACAAGAGAACCAAACTCACTTACTCAAGACCTTTTAAGAGGGTACCTAACATCATTCTTGAGGGCAGAGCCCTCATGATTTAATCACCTCCCAAAGGCCCCACCTCTTAACACCATCACCTTGAGAACTAAGTTTCAATATATAAATTTTGGGGGTATACACACATTCAGATCATAGCACTATGTCAGCAGGTTATGTGAATATCAGTGACACAATAAAAGTGAAGCCTTTTTGTTAACAAGGTGCTACATCCAAGTAGACTAAAACTCATGTTTTGAATCTATAACTGTTCTCCAGAATGTCTTATGGATTGCCATTAGGCAAACTTCTTCTCTCAAAACAGAAACAAAAACGAAAACAATCACAATTCCTCCAACAGAGAGTAGTGTCAAAATAACCTTATTTATTGCCTTTCCAAGACAGGATTCTCCATACTTTCCATTATCCACAGGCCTGTAAAAGAGCTAACAGTGCCTCTTAGGCATATCTTGAAGTGCTACAAAGGTGGTTATAAGAAAAATATATTTGGCAAATAATGAAGATTATTATAAAAAGTACAAATGACATTCCTTCATCCTGTTTTCTTGGTTTTCCAGTGCAAATTTGGATAAAATATTAAAGAGACAGTTATCAGGAGTGCTGAGCACTGTATGAAAATAGAGGGAGATGTCAGGTCAGGCAATATATATGGGTAATGTAGAAAGATCTACATTTTTAAAAGTAGTTATATGCTTGGGAGTGTTTTGTATGTACTGTTTTCTTGGTAGAAATATAGTGCATTAAATCAACAGGATTAGACAAATATGACAGATGGAAAAACACATCTTGGTAAGCAAAGTACGGAGGGATAAAGACATGATAAAGAAGAAAAGACTGCAGAGTGTTGATGTTTTTGTGACAAGAAGAAGGGGGTATGCACTGGAATGGAGTCGTGGTAGGAATAGTTATGGAACACAATAACAACAACAACTCGTGTCATATGAAAAGGGATTGAGTTATGGATATCAGTGGATGCATTAAATTGGCAAGATCTAGAATTTCTTCAGCACTGCACTCCTTTTGTTGTTTTTCATACTAGCACAACTGCATTACTCAAGTATTAGTGAATTTTTGATGACTCATTCATGTACCTACGAAGGAACGGGGTAAGCAGAGCTTACTCATGACTACTTCGGGTAGTCATAAGTAGGCAGCCTGTGACCTCAAATGTTCTAAATTTCCTTCTTTTCACCAAGTGTGTAGGGAGGTCAGAGCTTCCCAGAGATAGGTGGGGTGTGGAGGAGTTCACAGAACATCGAAAATATTGAGATGTTCAAATCAGAATGGATTCAACATCAAAGAGAGATCTTGCACATATTTGAGAAAAGGTGAACAAAGCAATTCCACACAAAATTGCTTGTTTTGTGGCTGTTAATGAGAAAATTCCCTGAAACATACCTTTTACTGTTTATGTCTCAGACCTTGTAAATCATGAAATGCAATTTCAGATTGTAGTGTAAGACCTATAGAGAAACGTGGGTATTGCTGTTAGCTGTAAATACAGTTCTTTATTATGATTGCAGCTTGTTCTCCCTAAAATAAAATTCAGCATGTGCTGAATTTAAGTTTAGCTTGGCTAACTTTTCTGCCAGATAGAATGTAAGTACACTGCATATAATACTGTGTTAGCTTTTTTCTTTTCAACATGAACTCAAATTTTGAATGTTCTTATCAGTTTATTATTAAACCTTCATGCAAAAACAAAATGGGAAAATGTAAGGGCATAATCTGTGGCATCAGATAGAACTGTTTAGATCTTGATTATGCCACTTACTTGATTGCTAATCCTTACTTTCCTTATCTATAAAAATTGGATGATAGACATGCTTACCTCATATGGTAGCTCTGAGGTATAAAGGAGACAATGAATGTAGACTTTGTTGGGATACTTACTCGGTAAATAATACCCATTTTCCCCTCCCAAGTTCTGAACCAATTTAGAAACAGACAAGAGTAATGCAGGCAGGAGACTGTTATCATTGATACAGTTGACACTGGAGAGCTTAGGCTTCCTGATGCTGAATACCAGAAATAGACAGGTTCACCAACTGGTATCAGGTAGTCCTGGACAATGGGTCATTCCACTGGGAAAAGGTCTTTGCCACTATGCTTACAGTATGCCTAAAATCATGCTCCCTGTGAGATTTGCTACTAAAAGAGAAAGAGGCTGGAATACAAATACCCAGATTCTCTCAAACTTATCCTTGCCAGGGGAGGATAAATGAGGAGGTGGAAGTCTCCAGGAATGTTACAGCTCATGCGGCTCCCTCTCATGGGAGGAAACAGCAGGAGTGGAGAATGAGTATTGCCTCCCACAGAATGATTAGCACAGTGCCTGGCACAAAGAAGCATTTATTATTTGTCATCTATGCCTATTATAATTACTGATTCTTAAGGAAAAGTGAAAATAAATACAAATTATACTTTGAATATATGGGAGAGTAGTAGGTGGCAAGTTTTAGAAAGACTGATAAAACCTGAATAGTTAAGGTCCTTATATGTCATGATGTGCATTTTCATTTTGTTTTGTAGATAATGGATAACCAAAAATAATCTTAAATCAGGGAGAAACTCTGTATTAAGTCTGTTGTCACACCGTTATGAAGAACTACCTGAGACTGGCTAATTTATGAAGAAAAGAGGTTTAATATACTTATAGTTCCGCAGGCTGTACAGGCAGCATGGCTGAGGGGCCTCAGGAAACTTAACATTACGGCAGAAGGCAAAGGAGAAGCAAGCATATCTTTACCATGGCGGAGTACTAGATGGAGAGAGAACAAAGGGGGAAGTGCTACACACTTTCAAACAACCAGATCTCGTGAGAACTCTATCATGAGACAGCACTAGGGGGATGGTGCTAAACCATCAGAAACCACTCCTATGATCCAATCACCTTCCACCAGGCCCCACCTCCAACACATAGGGTCACAATTCAACATGAGATTTGGGTAGGGACCAGAGCCAAACCATATCAAACTTTCAAGTTTGCATTTTAGAATATGAACTATTTCTTAGACTGTTTCGTGTTGCTATAAAAGAATATCTGAGTCTGGGTAATTTGTAAAAGTAAGAGGTTTATTTGGCTCATGGCTCTACAGGCTGTATGACCATGACACCAGCATCTGCTTCTGGTGAGGGCTTCATGGAGCTTCCACTCATGGTGGAAGGCAGAGGAGAGTAGGTATCACGTGGTAAAGGGAAAGAAGAGAGAGAGAGAATGAGAGAGAGGGGAAGAGGGGAGGGGAGGGAGGTGTCAAACTCTTTAACCGATCTAACAGGAACTAAGAGTGACAACTCACTCAATCCCATGAGAATGGCACCAAGCCATTTGTGAGGGATTCGTCCTCATGACTCCAACACCTCTCTCTAGGACCCACCTCCAACATTGGGGATCAAATTTCAGCATGAGATTTGGAGAGGATGAATATTCAAAGTACATCAAACTCTAAGTGCAGTATACAACGTAGAGAAGATGAACAAAGTCTCCCTGAGCCAGGCACTCTGCTATGCACCCAATAGAATGCTCTCTCTTTTAATCCTCATGGCAATCTTGAGAATAATGCCACACTCACATCGCTCCCATTTTAAGATGGCAGAACTGAAACTTTGAAAATTTAAATAATTTCCCCAAGATACTCAGCTTATAAATGAAAAATCTAGAATTTGATCCCATATCTACCTGACTCTAAAACTCAGGACTGGCTTCATGGGCCTATGACCAGCACAGTCACACAGAGACCTGACTTTAGAAGGGCTCTGTGCTTGGTTTTATGCTCTGCTGTCTCAGTATTAAAATTCTTAATCATTTTAGAACAAGGGGCCTGCATTTTCATTTTGCATTGGGTCCCTTAAATGATGCAGCCAGTTCTGCCAAGACATCTTTTCTTACTATTATTCCCGTCACCACTATCACCAAATCTGAAAGATTCTACACAAATAAAACTCCCTTTTTCATCAGAGTTATGGAAAATTAATGAGTCTAGGTGGAAAATTAATATGTGGATGATTATATATGGGTGTTTCTGCATTTACACGTGTAAATGTTCACAATTCAGAGCCCAGTCATTGTCACCACTTTTTTCTCAAACATTTTTTTGTTCCTAGAGACTTAACCAGTGCTGCCATGCTGGCCCCAGGCTGTGAGTTGGACCCAGACCAAGAAGTGGTGAGGACAAGGCCTGAAGATTAGTGAGGGAAGAGGAGAAACACATTCATGTCTAAGCACATGTGTCTGGTCATATTCCAAGTCTCAGTACAAATTAATTTTGAATTATCTGGTTGATGTTTTCCACATTTCAGCTTCCATCAATTGGCACAAATAATTAAGGGATGATGCAACACATATTAGTACAATTTCTCAACTTTTTTAGAGCTAGGCCCACTGAAATTCAGGTAGCTACTACAGACGATGGAAAAGGGTATTTTAGAAAAACATGCTATGTGAATAGCCCTACATTGGTGCCTTATTTTCAACCACTTTTTTAAACCATTAATTCATACCACTCTTTAAGGTAGTTGACCACTCTATCCCTTTAACAAATACTTTTTTAAAAAAATTAGAAAAAAATTGAAAATACAAAAAGAAAGACCCTAGAAAAATTATTCTAAATCTTTCCATATTTTTTTCACATGCACATACACACACATACACAGACTTACAAAATAGAAAATGGTGGGCATACTTTCTTGTAATCTGGATTTTTCCTACTTATACTGAACATTAGTTCAGTATAAGTTTTGAAAGAAAACTTTAATAGTTTTTTTGGTCATTTAAGTGATTTCCTGTTTTTTTTTTTTTTTTCATGAAGTTCATTGTTGTAAAAAAATCTGATTATTTTCTTAAGCTAAAGTGAAATATCCTATTCAAAGGACATATACACTTACAAGACCCTTGATATATATTGCTAAATTGTCTTCAAGATTGGTTTTACCAATATACAGTCCCAGCTCAATGTGGGAATGCCTTTTCCATAAACCTATTTTTAAAAGTTCAGATCTAAATCTATTTGGTTTTCTCCTTCTAGCTGCTTATTAACCAAGGTGCATACTTTGGACTAAAGGGAACAGAAGATGCCTTGCCACTCTACCATACACACTGTGACCACATGATTGTAGAGGCAACATTGCCTCTCTCCACTGGAGAGAAGAGCTTTTCTTGGTTTACTATAGCTTTGGTTATATCTTAGTTTACCATACCTTTAGTGAGGATATATGACTATTGCCTAAACACACTTTTTCTTTCTTTTTTAAACTAGGCTATAATATTTATTGAGCTATTTTTTCCTTGCTACATGATATTATTAATTTATTCTCTCACATATTTCCCTAGAACTTATTTACTCCCTATCGAATAAATGTATGGCTTTTTTTTTTTTTTTTTTTCCAATCTGAAGTAATGTTGCAATGTTGTTGCCTAATTTGAGGTCTCTAAAATGACTTGTAAATAGATCCCAAAGAAAATTATTCCGGCTAATTATAAATCTTTGAAAGTTATTTTTTTGCTTTAGTTGTATTCTGTGAGGATTTATTATGGCCTTCTAGAGCTTTCTAGAATTAGAGAAGAAACAGCCTGAAAACCAACCTTTTGAGTAAGCTCAGATATTACTCATAGAAGCCCACATACTTAGATCCTTTTCTAAATTCTAGGATTGCTTTAGGGGACACATATCGATGAATCATATTGATTAAACTTCAATGAGAAGTTTAATAGGAAACTCTTATAAAGAAATCATCTCTGGCCAGAAATTGAATAAGTAATTTTAGGGCAATATGACATGTTTTTGAGTGATAAGTTGGATTCTGAAAAGACACTTATTAAGTAATGCTAATAATCATAATTATTTTCACTAATTGCTTTCATCTCAAGTAATATTGTTTAATCAACTGCAGGAGGACCAAGAGAATAACACCAACTTGACCTTTGACTTTTAACCTCAACAGTGCGTCTTCACATCACTGCAGTAGCAGATTGCTGCAGTTCTTCCCTATTGTTTTTTCAAACGTTTCTTTGGAATAGTGCCCTAAACTCTAAGGGTAATTCATTTGCCTATAATGTCAGGGAACTGCTTGTCTGATTATTAGATCAAATAAGAAGACGAACTAGAGAGCTTGTCAAAAAATCAGGAAAACATATTTGGGACACTATATAATATTTTGTGTTTGAATCTCCTTCTTTTTTTTTTTTTAAATTTTACTACCAGTCACTCTACTGCTCATTTTGGGAAACTTGCTCATTTCTTTTATTATAAGTTTACCATTTTATAATATACCATTGAACATCTGTAAAGGTCCTCACATTTTTAGGTAGCTAAAATTGGATATTAATATTTTTTGGAAACCTGTTGCCTGGTAGTAATAAGGGGAAAGTGGGACTAGAAACTGGAAATAGTTATTTTGAAATTGTTAGCAAATTCTTCTGTCTCTAGAGGTAAAATTTTGAATTTACTTTTGAGGACAGATTGCTCCTTTACTTCCATGCCTTGATTCCCAGACACATATATTTGATTGTGGGGAAGATGCCACCATGGTCTCTAATTCAAAGCGTGTACCACATTCTGTAAGACAGAATATCATCCTTTTAAGCTGTTATCTCCCAGTTGGCACCATAACAGAGTCTTCAGTGAACTATTCCAGCTTTGAAATAGCCCAGCCATTTCTGAGAGACTGGGTGTGTGATGAGGCATTTAGACCATTGCTAGGAAAACCTTCATCTGGGGAAGATGCTTTGAAAGGGGATGTTCATTTTCCTTAAGACACACTACAATCACCCCCTCTTACCACTAAATGTTTGTACAGGGCCAAATCTCAGTATGTTGTAGGTGGATAAGTACACACAATGACCTGGGATAAAATAACTTACATGCTCCAAGCATTTCAAGACTTTGCTAATAAATATATAGCAACCGAAACCTGGGGAACATGTGTAAGAGTACGTTCTAAGGGTCTTTTTCATAAGAAGATACAATATTAGATTGGGTTAAATTCATGGATATGGGTGTACTTAGTAGAGATTCTGGATTTAATGTATTAGCTCATGCAACTGGAGGTGGTTTTAGCATCTTTCTTGGTGGATTGACTAAAACTTGGACTCAGTGGTGGTCTACATTTTATGGGGATGCCATGCCAGAGCTTCCTTGGCATGCTATGGAGAAGGGAATCCACCGGCTTAAGACATAAGGTTGAACTGGATTTATCACGTGCAACCTGGTGCCCATCCTCCCACCTAAGGCTCCACCAGAAGGCCTTGAAGACCTTCCCTTCACTAAGATATTGAGAAATACTTCAGTGGAGGGCACATCTGAATCCTTGAAATGCTCTGTGATTACTCTACTTTGAAGGTCAGAAATGACTGTGGGGGATGCTGCCCATTGAGATGGGCTCCCTGATTGATTACAATGTGCCTTGATGCATGTCTTCATCTTTCTTTTCATTAACATTTATTGAGGCCAGGCACGGTGGCTCACACCCAGGCATGGTGGCTCACGCCTGTAATCCCAGCATTTTGAGAGGCCCAGGTGGGTGGATCACTTGAGGTTAGGAGTTCGATATCAGCTTGGACAACATGGTGAAATCCCATCTCTACTGAAAATACAAAAATTAGCTGGGTGTGGTGGCGCACGCCTGTAATCCCAGCTACTCAGGGAAGCCTAGGCAGGAGAATCGCTTGAACCCAGGAGGTGGAGGTTGCAGTGAGCCAAGATTGCACCACTGCACTGCCTGGGTGACACAGCAAGACTCTGTCTCAAAAATAAAATAAAATAAAAATAAATAAAGTTTATTGAGTTTCTTAGATCTATATGTTTATGTTCTTCAACAAATCTGGGAAAATTTCAGCCATATTTCTTCAAACTTTCTGTCCTCTCTTCTCTCTCTTATTGGAGACCACATTTACATTTAGAGTAGGCTGCATGAGGTTGTCCCACAGCTCACTGAAATTCTGTTGATCTTTATCAGTCATTTTTTATCTGTGTGTTTCATTTTGAGTAGTTTCTATTGACATGTCCTCATTTGTAGTGTCTAATCTACTTTCAATCCCATCTAGTTTATTTTTCATCTCACTATTGTATTTTTCAACTTACCACTAAATGTTTGGACACGGCCAAATCTCAGTATGTTGTAGGTGGATAAGTACACACAATGACCTGGGATAAAATAACTTACATGCTCCAAGCATTTCAAGACTTTGCTAATAAATATATAGCAACCGAAACCTGGGGAACATGTGTAAGAGTATGTTCTAAGGGTCTTTTTCATAAGAAGATACAATATTAGATTAAATTCATGGATATGGGTTAAATTCATGGATATGGGTTAAATTCATGGATATGGGTGTACTTAGTAGAGATTCGGGTTTGATTTGGGTCTTTGTTGTTGTTGTTGTTGTTGAGACAGAGTTTCACTCTGTTGCCCAGGCTGGAGTGCGATAGTGTGATCTTAGCTCACCACAACCTCCGCCTCCTGGGTTCAAGCGATTCTTCTGCCTCAGCCTCCCAAGTAGCTGGGATTACAGGTGCCCACCACCACACCCAGCTAATTTTTGTATTTTAGTAGAGAGAAGGTTTTACCATGTTGGCTAGGCTGGTCCTGAACTCCTGACCTCAAGTGATCCGCCTGCTTTGGCTTCCCAAAGTGCTGGGATTACAGGTGTGAGCCACCACACCCAGCCTACTTGAGTCTCTTTTATGTCATCATCTATGTCTTTTCTTAACACACTTATGGTTTCCTCTACTTTCTTAAACATATAGACTATAGTTATAAGCCTGTTTTAATAACCATGACTGCTATAGTCATTCACCACATAACAACGTTTTGGCCAATGATGAATTACGTATATGACAGTAGTTCCATAAAATTTTAATAAAGCTGACAAATTTCTATTGCCCAGTGACATCTTGATAATCCTGACTCTATGTAGGCCTGCATGTTTGTCTTAGTTTTTAACAAAATGTCTAAAAAGTAAATGGAATAAAATTTAAGAAAAATTTTATATCTCTTTCATTTGGGGATGCTATTCAAATCACACATACACTTACCCAAAAAGAATCAGTGAGTGTGAGAGAGAATAAGAGAAGTACACTAAAAACATCAAAAGAGATGGAGATTGAACTAGAGGGATTAGGATAAAAAGGGAAGGAGGAAAGGAGAGAGAGGGAGAAATGATGTCAAAAAAGTTATTAAAACTTTTAAAAATAAGTATTAATGTAATAATGGTAGAAAAGATAATGTGTTTTTCTCTTCATTTTGCACCTTTCAATTTTTTTTTTTTTTTTTTTGAGACGGAGTCTTGCTCTTGTCCCCCAGGCTAGAGTGCAATGGCGTGATCTCGGCTCACTGCAACCTCCATCTCCCGGGTTCAAGTGATTCTCCTGCCTCAGCTTCCTGAGTAGCTGGGATTACAGGCGCCGGCCACCATGTCCACCTACTTTTTTGTGTTTTTAGTGGAGATGGGGTTTCACCATGTTGGCCAGGCTGGTCTCAAACTCTGTCAGATGCATAGTTTGCAAATATTTTATCCCATTCTATAGGTTGTCTGTTACTCTATTGATAGTTTCTTTTGCTGTGCAGAAGCTCTTTAGTTTAATTAGATCCCATCTGTCAATTTTTGCTTTCGTTGTGATTGTTTTTGGCATCTTTGTCATGAAATCTTTGCCCATGCCTCTGTCCAGGATGGTATTGCCTAGGTTGTCTTCTAATGGTTTGGGGTTTTCCATCTAAGTCTTTAAGTTATCGTGAGTTAAGTTTTGTATACGATGTAAGGAAGGGGTCCAGTTTTAATCTTCTGCATGTAAGGAAGGGGTCCAGTTTTAATCTTCTGCATATGCTTAGCCAGTTATCCCAGCATCATTTGTTGCATAGAGAATCATTTCCCCATTTCTTGCTTTTATTAGGTTTGTCAAAGATCAGATAGTTGTAGTTGTGTGGTCTTATTTCCGGGTTCGGTATTCTGTTTTATTGGCCTATGTATCTGTTTTTGTACCAGTACCATGCTGTTTTGGTTTAAAGCCAGGCAGTGTGATGCCTCCAGTTTCGTTCTTTTTGTTTAGGATTGCTTTGGCTATTTGGGCTTTTTTTTTTGGTTCCATATGAATTTTCAAATAGATTTTTCTAATTCTGTGAGGAATCTCAATGGTAGTTTAATAGGAATAGTGTTGAATCTATAAATTGCTTTGGGCAGTATGGCCATTTTAATGTTATTGATTCTTCCCATCCATGAGCATGAAATGTTTTTCCATTTGTTTGTGTCATTTCTGATTTCTTTCCTTTTTTTTTTTTTTTTTTTTTGAGACAGAGTCTCACTCTGCTGCCTAGGCTGGAGTGCAGTGGTACAATCTGAGCTCACTGCAACCTCCACCTCCCGGGTTCAAGCAATTCTCCTGCCTCAACCTCCTGAGTAGCTGGGATTATAGGCACCTGCCTCCACACCTGGCTAGAGATGGGGTTTTACCATGTTGGTCAGGCTGGTCTTGAACTCCTGACCTCAAGTGATCTGCCCACCTTGGCCTCCCAAAGTACTGGGATTACAGTTGTGAGCCACCATGCCCGGCCTGTTATCTCTGATTTTTTTTAGCAGTGGTTTGTAGTTCTCCTTGTAGAGATTCTTCACCTCCATTGTTAGCTGTATTCCTAGGTTTTTTTGTTTGTTTGTTTTTTGTTTTGAGATGGAGTCTTGCTCTGTCGCCCAGGCTGGAGTGCAGTGGTGTGATCTTGGCTTGCTGCAACCGCTGTGTCCCGAGTAGCTGGGACTACAGGCAAATGCCACCATGCCTGGCTAATTTTTTGTATTTTTAGTAGAGACAGGGTTTCACTGTGTTAGCCAGGATGGTCTCGATTTCCTGACCTTGTGATTCGCCCGCCTTGGCCTCCCAAAGTGATGGGATTACAGGCATGAGCCGCTGCTCTGGCTTAGGTATTTTATTCTTTTTGTGGCAATTGTGAATGGGAATTTATTCCTGATTTGGCCCTCAGCTTGACTGTTGGTGTGCAGAAATACTAGTTATTTTGCCCATTGATTTTATATCCTGAGACTTTGCTGAAGTTGTTTATCAGTTTAAGAAGCTCTGGGCTGAGACTGTGGGGTTTTCTAGACATAGGATCATATAGTCTGCAAACAGGGATAGGGTGACTGCCTCTCTTCCTATTTGGATGCACTTTACTTCTTTCTCTTGCCTGATTGCCTTGGCCAGGACTTCCAATACAATTTTGAATAGGGATAGTGAGAGAGAGCATCTTTGTCTTTTGCCAGTTTCAAGGGGAATGCTTCCAGTTTTTGCCCATTTAGTATGATGTTGGCTGTGGGTTTGTCATATATGGCTCTTATTATTTTGAAGTACCTTCCTTCAATACCTAGGAGAGTTTTTAACAAGAAATTAATTTTATTGAGAGTTTTTAACATGAAGGCATGTTGAATTTTATTGAAAACCTTTCTGCATCTATTGAAATGATCATGTGGTTTTTGTCTTTAGTTCTGTTTATGTGATGAATCACATTTATTGATTTGCATATGGTGAACTAACCTTGCATCCCAGGGATAAAGCCTACTTGATTGTGGTGGATAAGCTTTTTGATGTGCTCTGGATTCTGTTTGCCAGTATTTTGCTGAGAATTTTTGCATCAATGTTCATCAAGAATGAACATAGTAAATAAAATAGAATGAAGCTTAAAAAAAGAAATAAAAAATAGAAAAGAGAAAAAATAAAATAGGAAACAGCTTACAGAATAAGGATATAAAGTATGAAAATATTTTTATACAGCTTCACAATGTGTTTGTGTTTTAAGCTACGTGTTATTACAAAAGAGTCAAAAGGTTTTAAAGAAATTAAAAAGTCTATGAAGTAAAAGTTACAGTAAGCTCAGGTTAATTTATTGTGAAGAAAGGGAAATTCTAAAATAAATTTAGCAAGTCCTAAATGTACAGTGTTTATATAAGCGATAGTAGTGGATAGTAATTTCCTAGACCTTCATGCTCACTCCCCAGTCACTCACTCACCACAGCAACTTCCAGTCCTGCAAGCTCCATTCGTGGTGAGTGCCCTACACAGGTATGCCTTTTTTTTTTTTTTTTTTTTGAAACGGAGTCTTGCTCTGTGCCCAGACCGGAGTGCAGTGGTGCAATCTCGGCTCACTGCAACCTCCACCTCCTGGGTTCAAGCAATTCTCCTGCCTCAGCCTCCTGAGTAGCTGGGATTCACAGGCATGTGCCACCACGCCTGGTTAATTTTTTTGTATTTTCAGTAGAGATGGAGTTTCACCACATTGGCCAGGCTGGTCTCAAACTCCTGACCTTGTGATCTGCCCACCTTGGCCTCCCAAAGTGCTGGGATTACAGGCATGAGCCACTGCGCCCGGCCAGCAGGTATGCCATTTTAAAAAAATCTTTTATATCATATTTTCACTGTATCTTTTCTGTTGAGATAAGTTTAGATATACAAATACCATTGTGTTCCAATTGCCTACAATATTCAGTACAGTAACATGCTGTGCAGATTGTAGCCAAGGGCAATAGACTACACCAAGTAGCTGTGCGTATAGTAGGCTGTGCCTTCTAGGCTTCTTGTACACCATGATGTTTGCACAACAACAAAGTCTCCTAATGACAATATATCCATGTTTTTCAGCGACCCATGACTTTTGTTAAGCAACCCATGACTTTTCTCAGAATACATCCATGTTGTTAAGTGATCCATGTAACATTCTGGGTCTATTTTAATTGATTTTTCTTCATCATGACAGGTCCTATTTTTCTACCTCTTCATATACCTAGTAACTTTTGAATGGGTGGCAGCAGTTGTGAAGTTTACATTTTTAGGAGCTGAATATGCTTGTATTTCTCCACATATACTTGAGCTTTTTTTCTAGGACACAGTTAATTTGCTTGGAAACAGTTTATCCTTTCAAGGCTTACTTTTAGGGTTTGTAATGCAGACTAACAAAGTCTAGGACCGATGGTTTTTGCCTCCTACCAATGTAATATACTTCTGAGTATTCTACCTGGTGTCCCATGCATTACAATGTTTTTCCTCTCTGGCTGATGAGATCACCAACCATTTCTGGATCTCTGTCAGCTCTGGAGATTGCTCTACCTGCTCCTTTTGGGTGGCCCTTTATCCAGCTTTGGGTAGTTTTCTCATACACTTGGGCTGATCACTGCCCAGCTGAAGAGTCTCTGCAAGGCAGCCTTAATCTACTTACAGGATTTTTTGGAAATTAAATGAGAGATCCAACTTAAATTATATTAAGTAAAAACAAAGTATTCATTGTCTCATAATACTGGAAAACTGAAGGATAAAACTCACTCGAGAGACTTGCTGCAGTAGCAAATGAGGTCATCTCTTCTGTGCTCACTGTTGCTCTTCCTCCATTTATCCCTTGTCTCTCTCTCCTGTTCTCTTTGCTGACACTAAATGATTTCTTACTGGAGATGGGTTACTCCAAGCAGACGGAAAGGTGGTCTGAAGCAGTGGTGGCTATTATCATCATCCTTCTAGTCTTTCCCTAGGTCCAAGTATCAAATCTTGGAGAAACTTATTGGCCTGTTAGAGTCACATGTCCATTATTGAGCCAAGCATTGTGCATGGGAGGAGGTGTGTTCTGACAGGCAAGGCTGGGGTTAGCACTAGTTAAAACCTGTGAAATGAGCTCCTTGCAGGAGAGAATAGTTTTATTACTAGAAGATGCTGAAGGAGGGAGTTTGGGTCTACAAAACAGCAATGATCAATTCACCCAGTTTCCTCATCAGTAAAGTGGATAAAAAATTTTAGAATGTGACAGGGTATTTATTAGGTACTTGGCCTATCGTAAGGGCACAGTAAATGTTGTGTTATTATTAATAATCTGAGCTTAGTACCTCCAGTTTTCAGTAACTGCATTCACTTCTCTGTATCGCTAATTCTCAGTAAAGAAGTTTCTCCTTATCTGCCTGTGCCAAGAGTTGCTTGAATTCCTACCATGGGCCTCAGTTTCCAGGTAACTGGGTTCCCGATCATTTGCCATTGCCGTTTCACAAATGCACCTGTTTCTGCCTTGCTTAAGCAGAGATCTTTTGTGATCATCAAACCAGCAGCAGGAAACAAATGGTCCACTCAAATTGGGTAATTTGAGTAGAATTTTAAGGAGATTTATTAAGGAGATTACTTATAAAGATATTAGCAGGTTATAGGGAAATCACAAGGGGTAGTGCAGTGCCCTGGGCTAGTAGAAGGCCTGATGGGACAAAGGACAGAATGGTGACTGGTGCTGGAGAGAGAGGGTCACCTGACAGGAGTGGGGATATTCAGCCAGCCTGTAGTGGCCCACGGAGAGGGAGCCAGTGAATAAATACCCTGACCTTCTGCTCTCACTATTCTACCCTCTTTCTGATCTCCACTGCTCCCCATGGGGTGAATCCAATAGGAAGCTATAGTGCAAAAGAGCCTGTTTATACAGCCTAATAGGTCAGCCTCCTACTTGGGGCACAAAGAGTGATGAAGGGAATAGGGTGGACTGGAAGAACAAGTGGGAAACATCAAGCACGCCCTAGATCTTGGCCTTATTTTTTTCCCAAGATGAAATAACTTATTCCTGGTCATATTCACACAACCTGTGTCTGCTCTGGAGTTTCCTGGTCTTGAGATAGGGAGCTCTGAATTTCTATAACCTAAAGCGGGGGAAGACTGCTAGCCACAGTCTGGTATTTAAGAAAGCAAAATACTGTTTGCAAATACCTGGCCATTTTCAACCTGATAACAGGAGGTTTTTATCTTTAGTTGTGCCCCATGAGATCAACCTATTGATCTTAGATCAACCCATTCCTTGAAGGGGACAGCTTTCCTGGTTGCCTGGAGAGAATGAGCACCAAAAAAAAAAAAAAAAAAAAAAGAGCTATTAGCTTACATGGAAAGAAGGTACTCACATGGAAGGAGGCTACTGGGGTGGGGGCTTCACAGATTCACCTTTCAGCATCTTTTACCAATATAACATTCACCTCATTTTTCAAAGTGCTTAGAGGGGAAGCCAAGGATGTAGGGCAGGGGGATGAAAATGGTAATAATAAAAGAGGGAGATGAGGTAAAAACAGGTTGCTGGGAAATACACAGACAGATAAAAGAGAAGACAAAGGGGAGGGTGAAGTAATAACAAAATCAAAGTGATGAGTACTAAAGATAAACGTGCAACTCGAAGCCAGAGGCAATCCTACCATTACAGAGAAAAAGCAGGCCTTGGTCCAGCTTTTGCTGTGGAAGATGAACCAGGGGCCAAGCCATTATCACCGTTAGAGGACACACCCATTATCACAGTTAGAAGCCAATGCAGGCCTGGCCCAACTCTCTGCTCTTTATTTTGAATCTTACATTTTCCTTTCTGAAACACCTGGGAAGCCACTTAGCCAAGGCAAGAGGAAAAGAAAAAGGCAGCTATCTGGCAGGCCTGCCTGCACAGAGCAAGAACTTTGCTGGGCCATTTGAGACTGGTGGGTGATT
Organism: Theropithecus gelada; assembly: GCF_003255815.1. NCBI lineage: Eukaryota > Metazoa > Chordata > Mammalia > Primates > Cercopithecidae > Theropithecus > Theropithecus gelada. Next base: position 34,371,811 of record NC_037680.1, read on the forward strand.
CAGACTGTACTTCAAGGGAAGATCCCTGTGGTGGTTTGAGGATTTGGGAATATGTCACCAAATATCTCAAAAGAAAAATCACAACGCGAGTGCCCCCTGCCTTAAGTGCATGTTTATTTTCACAGCCTTTGTCTTTCAGAAATCAGCACTCTATTGCTGTGTTGCTATTGTAAGGATGGAAAAAATAGAACCATTTTAATGTTGTGCTGTTTGCATTTCCTGACAGTTAAGAAGCAGCCCCGTTATTAGCTGGCAACACCATTGTGACATTAGTAGTGACTTTGCTGCTTGGGATTCAGCTTATGAAATATCTCCCTTCCTGGTACAATTTTTTTCTTTTTTCTTTTTCTTTTCTTGTCTTTTCTCTCTCATGTTTAATTCTCATGCAAAAGACTAGCTAAATGGCCATCTATGCTTTAGGTCTAACTGCTGGTCCTCGTTAAGAATGGGCTACCAAAGATGCTGACATATTAAGTTTGATGCAGTCTCAAAATAGTAGAACCCTTGGAGCCACTTTCTCATGGCTATCCCTGTTGGGCAAGGGAGCTGTCTTTGTCAGGTATGGGGAGGTGGTGTGTCACAACCCAGGGGGCTCAGGGAGGTCCTGATACAGAGGAAGAGGGACTTTTGTGTTGGTGGGAGGCGTCGGAGCATGATGGCGCACGAGGTCTTGGAGGTTGTAGGGGGTGAGAGGGTCTGATGCGGAGTGCTGGAGACTAGTGAGAGGAGAGAGATTCCTGCTAGGGATAGTGACAAGCGGAGGCAACAAGAGAGTGATTCAATGAATAAATAAATTGAAGACAATTGAAGCCAGCCTTCGCATTATTTGGGAGACTAAATATACATATAAAAAGAGAGCCGGCTGGGCAGGGTGGCTCATGCTTGTAATCCCAGCACTTTGGAAGGCCAAGGTTGGTGGACCACCTGAGGTCAAGAGTTTGAGACCAACCTGGCCAAAATGGTGAAACTCCGTCTTTACTAAAAATACAAAAATTAGCCGGGTGTGGAGATGTGTGCTTGTCATGCCAGCTACGTGGGAGGCTGAGGCAGGAGAATCACTTGAACTCGGGAGGCAGAGGTTGTAGTGAGCTGATATCACACCACTGCACTCCAGCCTGGGCAACAGAGTGAGACTCTGTCTCAAAAAATAAAAATTAAAAAAAAAAAAAAAGAGAGAGAGAAAACTACAACTCTGGGGCATAGGAAGGGAATTATAGCTAATAGTAGAACCTCATGGCTTTTAATATATGGGTATATAGAAGTAAATACAGATGTAAAATGTACACATGTATACGCTTGTGTGTGTATGTGTATTTTGCATGTTGCAACATTTCTCTAAGTGCTGGACTGTTTCAAAATAAAAACAAGAAAAATAGGCCGGGCGCGGTGGCTCAAGCCTGTAATCCCAGCACTTTGGGAGGCCGAGATGGGCGGATCACGAGGTCAGGAGATCGAGACCATCCTGGCTAACACGGTGAAACCCCGTCTCTACTAAAAATACAAAAAACTAGCTGGGCGAGGTGGCAGGCGCCTGTAGTCCCAGCTACTCGGGAGGCTGAGGCAGGAGAATGGCGTAAACCCAGGAGGCGGAGCTTGCAGTGAGCTGAGATCTGGCCACCGCACTCCAGCCCGGGCGACACAGCAAGACTCCATCTCAAAAAAAAAAAAAAAAAAAAAAAAAAAAAAGAAAAATAATATGAGGGCAATAGTACTATTTAAAATGGAGTATAGTACTAATAATGTTATAGTACCAACAACATGGTGTTATTAGAGGATTAAATGAGATAATTAATGCAGTGGATATAACATCATGCCTGGCACCCAGTAAGCTCTCAATGACTATTATTATTATCCCATGGGAGAAAAGCTTACCATGAACACTATTCTTCATCGTGTTCTTTTCACTAAAAATATATCTTAGAAATATTTTCATAGCAGTACACACTTTACTTTTTAAAATTAATAAATTTTGCTAGTGTTCTTTACTATAATACTTTTATAATTAGAAAAACAAACAACAATCATTGTGGGGGGATAATCTGCCTTAGTATGTCATCTGCTGGTGACTCATAATTTAATTAATTCTTGTTGCTAATGGAAACCTCTGGGTGAATAAGGCTTAGTTGTATTTTAATAGCAGTACTTTAGTGGAGAGAATAAGAAAAAAAAAAATCCAACACCAAATCTATGGAAAAATGGATATTCACACTAATTTTTCCTACTTTTGTAAAGCTCTGAATCAAAATCACTGAGTAATGAAAGCAGCTGTCAAACTTCATTGCTTCAGTCTGTGAACAAACCCCTACAGGTCTGCTGCGACCAGACACTATTCAATGTGCTTGGGAGACAGCTGTGAACAAAACAGGCCCTCCCCTCATGAAGCTCTCTCCTCCTAGTCGGGGGAGATGGATAACAAACAAATAAACACCCAACTTTCTGTGCTGCCTCAGTTAATGACAAATTAACATTAGATCTGTCCCTTTCCTTCATAAAGAAAGGCAATTTGGTAATTTCTTTAAAGTTTGTGCCTTATTATTCATTTGACTTTTAGTAACCTTTTGAGCCTCGGTTCCCATATATCAAAAATGGAGATAATAATTATCTTATAAGGCTTTTGTAATCAAATATGTAAAATGCCTGGCATAAAGCCAGCCCCTTAGCAGATGCTTGATAAATAGAAGCCATTATTACATGTTAAATTGTACAAATTTTGGTTCTTGTTCTTAAGACTAAAACAAGATTGTTTCGATTTATAGTTACAGTACCCTAGGTTGGGTGTGTCACTGATATATCCCTAAATCTTATCAACCAGTGCCTACACCACTAGTCATGTTTCCTTTACTGCCCTATCACCACCTCTCACCAACAGGAATGCAGAGCCTGTTCTTCTACTGGGTTCCCTTCTAGAAGGAATCTCAAGAAATCTGTTATGGTCTCTTGTCACCTACCCTGCAGCCTACACTTTGAGTGATCACTTTGCACTGACTATAACTGTGTTTTCCAGGCAGCTCTTCCCAGAGGCCAGGGCTCTCACTGAGTTTCCAAAGCTCACCAGGCCCAGACTGGACCTTGCAAAGCCATGCTAAGCATTTGGATCTTTATCCTGAGAATACTGGGAAACGGAAATGTTTAAGCCGGAGAATGACTTAACTTCATTCATATCGTAAAGGGAATCCTCAGGTTGCTGGTAAAGAATGGGATAGAAGGTGAAGAGAAAGCCAGGAGAGGAAGAGGATCCTGTTGTCACCCGGGTGGGAAACAACAGAATCGGAATCAGGGTGGGAGACAGGAGAGGCAAACAAAGCACGAACTTGAGCTTAAGTCTCTTTGGAGGCAGAACTGATAGTACTTGTTGATGGATTCAGTGGAGGAGTGGGAAGGAACAGGGAAGTTTTCAATTTGAACATTTTGGTGAATTTATATGGCTCTGCCATTTACTAAAAATGAAAAGTAACATGATACTTAATAAAAACTTTACTTAGTGCCAACGGAATCAAGTTAAGTGCTTGACACTGCAGGGACCAGTGGGTGCTCTTCCGGCTTACAGCTGACCCTAAACAAACTTCAGGGTCCTGGCCCAGTCCCCGAAGGCCTCTCCATGGCCAGGAGCAGCTCACACTCCACACATAGGACTTCTAGGCATCCGCAAGCCTCAGCCCTGTGCCCAACCGTCAGTCCCTTGAAGCAAATAAGCTTCTCTCCTTCTCTAGGCATGTTCAGCCCCTCCTCACACTCACCCAGGGAATGGTCTCATTACACTGCACAGTTAAAGGGATCAGCAAACGCCCCCAAGCACATTTCCGTTTCCCCAAGTCTGGGCTCTTAGTCCTAAAGGGCAGTAAGTAGGGGAGAGTTCAGCTTATAAACACCATTTTATGGCCAATAAAGAGTTCTCGAATTCTTCAAGAGCACAGTGTGGTTAAGAATGTCCATAATGGCCAGGCACGGTGGCTCATGCCTGTAATCCCAGCACTTTGGGAGGCCGAGGTGGGTGGATCATAAGGTCAGGAGATCGAGACCATCCTGGCTAAGACGGTGAAACCCCGTCCCTACTAAAAATACAAAAAATTAGCCGGGCGTGGTGGTGGGCGCCTGTAGTCCCAGCTACTGGGGAGGCTGAGGCAGGAGAATGGTGGGAACCTGGGAGGCGGAGGCTACAGTGAGCCAAGATCACGCCATTGCACTCCAGCCTGGGTGACAGAGCGAGACTCCGTCTCAAAAAAAAAAAAAAAAAACAATGTCCATAATTCCCAATATGAAGCAGAATACTCAACCTCTTCCAGACTGCAGTGTCTGCACTCAGACACATGGAAACTTCACCATCTTCCCCAGAAACAAGGGAGAGATACTTTCTTCCCATTTTAAAAAATAAAGGACGATTCAAATGAATTAAAAAGATAAAAGCAACTTCCAAGAATCACTTGTTTTGGCAAACAAGCTAACAAACCATCTCCAGTGGGTGCCTTCCTAGGCATACTCGAGGAAGCCTTTCAATGGGATGAGCTTCTCCTTCCTGCTCTTACTCAAAGGCACTTGTTAGATCTGAAATGACGCTAGATTTGCTTTCCAGAGCAGCTGTTACAAATGACTGGATTTAGAGCAAGGTATCTTTAAGACAGGGTGGGGAAAGGTGAACATTCCAAGGGACATATTTAAGTGTGCAAGATTCTGTGTACAAGAAGACCCTTGGTTCAATGCAAAGCCTAGTGAGGAGACTCCACACCATCGTGGCTCCCTTTGCCTTGTTTCCTTTGCCTCCCTGACTTTGACTCTGTGAGGTACCTATTTGTTTCCTTCTCTGAGACTGGCATTCAGCTTCACTTTGCCAGCCTCTCTGGCAGCAGCAGTCAGTAGTAATACTCATATCCTTTGCTCAGCCCTTTCTGTGTACTCGTAGGCAGTGTGCTAAGTGCTTAACATGCATCATCTTATAACCCTATAATAATTCCACGAGGCGATGCTATCATTATACTCAGTTGACACGTGAAAAACACTAAGTTGGAGAGACGAAGTCCTTTCCCAGAGGTGGCACATTTGATAAGCATCGGAAGTCAGGTTTTCATGACTTCCAAGCCCAAGCTCTTTCCACTTTGACTTCAGTCTTTTCTTGTTCCCTCTGGCTTGCACTTTCTCTTTTCAGCTCTGCATTCAGCTGACTTCCCCATAACAAATTGACCTTGCCCACTTCTCAGGTGCCCTGAGTGTTCCCTGGCAACCAGCTGGTCTTGAGGGCCTCATCTAACCATGTCATCGGGAAGTTATCTCTGCTGCCCTGCCTGGCAACCTTTAACACCGGCCAGGTCCTTGTTGCATGCACATTTGCTAAGAGGAGCATGGGTTTTTCACATATTTCTCTCTCTCTCTTTTTTTTTTTTTTTTTTTGAGACGGAGTCTTGCTCTGTCGCCCAGGCTGGAGTGCAGTGGAACAATCACTGCAACCTCTGCCTCCTGGGTTCAAGCAATTCTCCTGCCTCAGCTTCCTGAGTAGCTGGGATTACAGGTGCGCACCACCACACCCGGCTAGAGACAGGGTTTCTTTTCTTTTTTTTTTTTTTTTGAGACGGAGTTTGGCTCTGTCGCCCAGGCTGGAGTGCGGTGGCCGGATCTCAGCTCACTGCAAGCTCCGCCTCCCGGGTTTACGCCATTCTCCTGCCTCAGCCTCCCGAGTAGCTGGGACTACAGGCGCTGCCACCTCGCCCGGCTAGTTTTTTGTATTTTTTAGTAGAGACGGGGTTTCACCGTGTTAGCCAGGATGGCCTCGATCTCCTGACCTTGTGATCCGCCCGCCTCGGCCTCCCAAAGTGCTGGGATTACAGGCTTGAGCCACCGCGCCCGGCGAGACAGGGTTTCAACATGTTGGTCAGCTGGTCTCGAACTCCTGACTTCGTGATCCACCCGCCTCAGACTCCCAAAGTGCTGGGATTACAGACCTCCCAAAGTGCTGGAATTACAGGCATGAGTCACCGTACCTGGCTTTTCATGTATCTCTATTTTCATTAACCAGATGCTCCTGTGTTATCATTTAAATTAAAGTAACAGCAATCAATTTTCAAGCTCAGGATCTAAGAATACATTTAAGATCTCAAAAATGGATTGAAAAGAATGTAAATTTAACTTGTAATTGGATACAGGAAAGTTAATGGTAAGTAAAGATATTTCAAATTCAGAATCCTTTGAGGCTTTTCCTAGAGATGAGAAATTATGACTTTTAAAAAGACTCTGTGTCTTTTTAATGTATATTTGCTTATAAATATGTTCGTTCATGAAACTGCCAAAGTGTCTCAGGAATGTCAGTCTAAAATGTAAATTTACTATTTTGAGAAGGTTATTACTTCTTCAGCTTATTAGAAATAAGCCAGTGTGAGATCAACAATTACCTTTTGGAATGCTGAATTATTTACTGTATTTGATTATCTCGTGTTGCAGGAATACAGTAGGTGTTTAGCTGGATGAATTAGAATGAGTACCTAAATTGCTTTTACCAGTTACAGAGCAGAGTGGAGAGGAATGTTATGTGACTTAGGCAACCCTTGGAATTTTTCTTAAACACACAGTTGTTTGAGGCTTTACTCAATAAAATACTGCACTGGTACAATAAAATGGGTATCCTGTTTCCCCAAAGCTAATGACTTTCTAAAGCACTTGACTTTCTTACTGTAAGATTAGCACTATTATTTCCTGGCCAATCAATAGGCACAACTCCAAGATTAAGAGCAATTTGGATCATTATTCTCTTTTCATTACATATTCATTATTTTCTGTTTGAATAAGACCTGTAATCAGTGTTATTTACCAATCTTTATGGTGAAACTTTAAACTACTGATTGTTTCTGTCTTTGCAGGTATTAAATGCCATTTCAAATATCCTTTCAATAATTTTGTAGTTGCTAATGAAGTCCATTTTCCCAGATTTTTCAGTCCACTGAAAGAACATTGAACCCCCAAGAGTCTTTAAAAGGTATTTGTTGTTTAATTGGTGGCAGCTGTTCCTTAGAAAGTTACCTAAGTATATAAAAGTGCTTTTTCTCCCCTCTTTAATAGCTTTTTATCACTGTTTAAGGGTTATCCTTGAAATACATGCAGACTACATATGAAGGTCTCCTGAAATGCTTTGATATTACAAATTTTAAATATTATAATTCTAACACATGCAAGAAATTATAGGACAGTACCCTTTAATTTTGGATTTAATTACTAAAGCTTTAACAAAATGTATTCTCTTGGCTTTCTGGCTAGATTTCTTCAGGAAAAGTTATTAGTTTATTGTAGTTAATTCTGAAGCATGTACATTCTGAATTACTTGAATACAACAATTTTTCTGCTTTGTCCTTGAATTCTTTCCAAAAATCATAAAGTATTGGATATATACAGTAATAGCAGATTTGCTTAAATGTCACTATTAATCCAGTTTATAACCCCTAACATTTTGTACAAGGAATTTCAGAAAGAAACCCTTACATAGACATCTAATGTCCAGAATAACCAGAGCCAAACATAATGATTCTACAGTTGAAGGATAGCCAAGACGCACATTTTCTGAGTGTGGTTTTACTGGGAGTCTGTGTGCAGATGAAATATGGCTTTTAAGAACATAATCTTCATGGAAAAGGCTTTTCTTGTCATAGCACTGGGCTGACTTTCAAGCCAAGGTCAAAGTACTTTCTGCGGGTCTATTTTTAGGTTTCCCATTTCTCAACAGGAGGCTCCCAGTTTTGAGTTAGCGCAATGCAGATTGGACTGTGCCCTAGAAGGAACAGGAATGCTTCCTCTTTGTGGCTTCCCCTGCATCTACCTGCAGACTTCCTGCTTTACACAGCTCCAGGGTGAATGGGCATTCTCCAGCTGGCTGCCTTCTGTGGTCATCTTGCCCCAGCAAATGCTGTAGTCTCTTTTAAGGCAAAGGGATATGCAGGGCTCACTTTCCTCTTGCCTCTTTTGGATTTTCTAAAAACGTGGCTACCTTACATTATTGCTATTAATCAAGAATTTTCCAGATCTTCAAACTGCAAACCCAAGGGGGGAAAAATGAGGTCAAAGTGATTTAATTTAGATTGAGATGGAAGACACCAGGAAACAAGAGTATGTTAATCAAATATATCAAATGCTATTTCTTTGTCTTTGAAACTGAATACAGAGGACATACAAGTCTGTAAATAAATTAATAAATTAATGCGTGTATTTTAGTTTTATGTTATGGCTTTTCATTGAAAGGGGCAGAAGAATGAGGATGAAGAAAACCCGGAAGAAAGACAAGCAATCAACCTTGACATAGGCAGAAAATATCTACTGTAATAATTATGTATCACTTTCCCAAAAGGAACACTAGATTGTTAAAAAGAGTAATCCCTGAATTTGTTATAAGTAGTGCTTTGATTTTATGAATATATGTTCTTAAAATATTTTCCTTTCCTTATTTTCTAGTGAGGAAAGATTTAAATATCCTATCCTGGATGCTGGAAACTGTTGCATCCTCTTCCCACCAACCATTAACTTTTACTTCCTTGCGTAACAGCCCCATCTTGTGGTTATTTGTAAATTTTCCACTAAAGATATGTTGCATTTTCACAGTCATGGGCATAAGTGGAATCCTCCCTTTTATCTTTCCTAGTAGGCTGAATGAAATTAAGCAGGAAAGAAGAACAGGCATGCATGAATTCAGTTTAAAAGGCCAAAACTGGTGAGGGAAATACAGGGCAGGTATTCAGCAAGGATTGTTTGCATTAATGTTAAGTGAGGGCACAGTTATATTAATAGGTAAAAGGTAATACAATGAGGTCCCTCAAATGAGAACATCATTAGCTTCCTCATTATCGTTTTTTTTGTTGTTTTTTTTGTTTTTTTGTTTTTTAGACAGAGTCTTGCTCTGTTGCCCAGTCTGGAGTGCAGTGGCACAATCTGGGCTCACTGCAATCTCTGCCTTCTGGGTTCAAGTGATTCTGGCGCCTTAGCCTCCCTAGTATCTGGGACTACAGGTACGAGCCTCCACGCCCAGCTAATTTTTGTATTTTTAGTAGAGACGGGGTTTCTCCATGTTGGCCAGGCTTGTCTCGAACTCCTGACCTCAAGTGATCCACCCACCTCGACCTCCCAAAGTGTTGGGATTACAAGCGTGAGCCACCGTGCCAGGCCTCCTCCCTCATTATCTTAATAAAGCTTCTGATCTGGCGCCTGTCTGCTTCACTAGGCCCAGGAGGCTTACCAGAGCTCGTACAGAGCTCTGCAATTCCAAACCCCTGTACTGGGGAACACCCTTTGGTTTCACATGGCAGAAATACAATAGGAAATAGCATCAGAAGAACGTGAAGGTAATGGCTCAGGTAACGAGAAAACCAGAAGGACAGAGGAAATGGGTGATTCAGAAAGACCTGACACAGGATTCTGAATGCTAGCAGGACTCTTTCTCCCTCCTGCGTCTCTGAGTGTTTTGCTCATTGTCTCATTTTCCCCTCTGCTTCTTTTCTGGCTCTTTGCAGTTTCCACGCTCACACCTGGGCTCATGGCTCTCTAACTGGAGGGAAGGAGCCCTCCTTTCCCATAAAGTTTTGAAAAAAAGCTAGGGAATAAGTCTGATTGGCTTGTTTTGGGCCACATGACCACCCTTTGATCAGTTGCAACGGTCAAGGGAGTGAGGCACACTGATTGGCTCAGCTTGGGTAAGTAGTCCACTGCTGAAGGGAACCAATCACTGTGGACAAGGATGTTGGGTCATGTGAAAAGATATTTCACACACAACATTTGCCTGGAGGGAGGGAGGGAAGGAGCGGTTTGTTTAAAGAAGGAAGAGATGAAGAGACCAACTTGGCTAATTGAAACAAACAGATTTCCTCCTTTCCTCTCCTGTGGTTGAGAGATGCCTGGCACATCTCTCAACAAATATTTGCTCGATAAATGAAAGATTTTCTAATTGAATAGAAGATCCCAGGGTAGGTGCAAATGGTAGCGGGGTGGGGATAAGGGTGTGTTTGCTATTTCCTGGAGCTGAAGAAATCACAAGGTTCCTTTCCTTCTAAAATTCTGAGGTGTTTCCACTCCCTGGCTATGGCCGTATATGGTCTCCCCTCTTGCTTAGAGTTTACACCAAGAAGGCTGGTTTTCATCTGCTTGACTCAGTGAGCATCTTTTTCATCCTTTGGGTATCTTCTCCTCTGCAGTCCTGGCTTTAGTGTTTGCATGCTCACTCTCTGAGCCTCCCTATACTCTCTGCCCATATAGACCAGTACATACAGGCCTTTTAAAAAAGAGTTTGATTGCTAATCACTCTGAGGAAAATAGAAAATTATAAGAGCAGAATAGACACGAGGGAGTTTCAAAGGTTCAACAATCTTACTGAATTGTTTCTACTTTTTTTTTTTTTGAGAGGGAGTCTGCAGTTGCCCAGGTCGGAGTGCAGTGGCACGATCTTGGCTCACTGCAACCTCCGCCTACCGGATTCAAGCGTTTCTCCTGCCTCAGCCTCCTGAGTAGCTGCAATTACAGGCACGTGCCACCACACCTGGCTGATGTTTGTATTTTTAGTAGAGACGGGGTTTCACCATGTTGGCCAGGCTGGTCTCAAACTCCTGACCTCGGGTGATCCACCCACCTCAGCCTCCCAAAGTGCTGGGATTACAGGCATGAGCCACCGTGCCCAGCCGATATAATTTTTAAATTATGAATAACATTGTTATGAATTATCTTGTGATATTTAACCATATCTTGGATCCTTAAAAGAGATTCCTGGAAACAGAATTATTAAAGCATACAAATATTTTTATTGTAAATTTATTTCTTTTCCCTCATTATACCAATTTTTAGAAAATACTAAAAATACATAGAAGAAAATATAATTTATGAAGTCACTACAAGGAGATAGTAACTTACTATTTTGTTGGATCATCTTTTTATGTATACATATACTTTAAACAAAACAATAATTACAAAGACACTTTAATAATCTTTATTCACTAATAAACTCAAAATAACTTATAAATATTACTAAAAATTTTAAATGATGGTATCATACCCTTCTATATGGAGAAATACTATAATCAAATTAATCAATGCCCCATTGTCGAATATTTACATTGTTTCCAATTTACGCTATTATAATCAATTCTTTTTTTTTTTCTGAGATAGATTCTTGCTGTTGCCCAGGCTGCTTTGCAGTGGCGCAATCGTAGCCCACTGCAGCCTTGAACTCCTGGCCTCAAGCAATCCTCCCATCTCAGTCTCCCGAGTAGCTAAAACGACAGGCATTGCCAGCAAAACTGGCTATTTTTTTTTTTAAGTTTTATTTTTTGTAGAGATGGGGTCTCACTATGTTGCACAGGCTGGTCTCAAACTTCTGGCTTTAAGTGATCCTCTAACTTCGGCCTCCCAAAGTGCTGGGATTACAGGCATGAGCCACCACACCTGGCTGATAATTATTTTTTATGAATTTTAATGCACATATCTGACACGGACATGAGGAAGCATTAAAGTGGCATTATAAATCTTACAGCTTTAGGCATATGGGCATCCATTTGTGCTCTTGCCTGGGCTTTACTGATGTTAGGGGTTGGCCTGGTTGCCAAGGCCCAGATATTTAATTCCAGAAGTGGAAAGGCCTGGGGAAGAGGGATTAGTAGGATGAGAAGACAGCACATCATTTGTGACTTTTTCTCTCTTGCTCTGGTAAAATGTAAACAGAAGCAAAACCTCAGGTTGGGAAGCCAGCAGTGTAATTTGGCAACTCACTCGGAAGAGATGTGTTTGACGAGGAAGAGGTGAGATGATGGATACAGAGTTCCTGCATGGCGACAGGCACTCAATAAATAGTTACTTTTCCTGAGAAGGAGAAGGGCGAGGCACCTTTACATATCTGGACAAAAATACTTTTAAGCAGCAGTAAAAACTAAAGGAAGAACAGCTACTAGCGCATGCAGATGAAGGAAAGAAAGCTTTGTGCAGCTTGTTTGTGTGAACGGCAAGCCCAGGGGTTTTGTTTTCTTGTGTTTACGTAGGAAAATCACAGACAGGGACTTCCCAAGAGACTGTTTCTGTTAGCCACTGTCTGCTCCTAACAGTTACAAGAACTGCTCTTCCTCCCGCAGCTGCGGCAGAAGCATGCTTCTGCAGGGTCTCTGATGGGGAAGAACTGAGCTGTTTAGGATTGAACTGCCCACCTACTGTTAAGTAATGTTCTGTCTGTAACACAGGATTTCCACTTAGGAAAATGTGCTGTGCACTTGGCTGCAGCATTTACTATGCATCTGCTTTACAAGCCTGTTCTGCAGCTCCAAGGCCCAGCTCCAAACTGGCAAATGGTCCCTGAAGACTTTGCCATCAGAAGGAGCCAGGCCAGAGTTGGGAAGGGGTAGGTTTAGCAACTAGTCTACTAGGAGGTCTGGTGGAATCAATTAGGAAAGTTAAGCAGGAGAGCTCATCAGCGGTTGATTGCCTCTCCTAGAACAACCCCAGCTCACAAATACTCCCCAGAATCATTCAGGCAGCAGTGGGTCTGTAGAACGGGCCCTACTGCAGTATTAAGCTGGAAGGTAGTAAAGTTTTCTTATGGGCTTCCTTGAATCTGAGCTAAAGCCACAGTTTCCTTAATAGTTTTCCAATAGCACTCCATCTCTTATTAAAAAGTACAGTTAATCTGGACCTTCCCTCTCACCGCCCCCACCCCCCCCATAATGTCAGAAAAGAAATGTGTTTCTGATAATAAATGCTCCTTTTGCTGCACGGCTATATTTCATTAGGACTGTAGTTAGCAAATTGCTGCTGCACAACATAAAACTAAGCAATGAAACATAAGACATATGCCTTCTATAATACACTACTGATTAATACTGCTATTCTCTATCAAAAACACAAAAAGAGCCCCATCCAAATAGAGATCATGCCAACTTCCACCACATCTTCTTCCCCTCCACCCCATAGCAAAACACCCAAACCATTACGTTTTCTAGGGAAATTTGGTTCTAAGCAACTCTTCAATAACAAGTTACTTTTGAAAATGATACTTACATTCCAAAAGAATCCTTAGATTCTATGGTGATAGATTATCTTGGAATGCCTAGCCATGCTGGTTTGTAGGAAGCAGAAAACTTGGTCCAGCAACAGTAAAGAGAATAAAATTACCTGTATTCCTATCCCATAAGACATCTTTTGAGCACAATTTTTTTTTTTTTTTTTTTGAGGCGGAGTCTTGCTCTGTCGCCCAGGCTGGAGTGCAGTGGCGCGATCTCGGCTCACTGCAAGCTCCGCCTCCCGGGTTTACGCCATTCTCCTGCCTCAGCCTCCCGAGTAGCTGGGACTACAGGCGCCGCCACCACGCCCGGCTAATTTTTTGTATTTTTAGTAGAGACGGGGTTTCACTGTGTTAGCCAGGATGGTCTCGATCTCCTGACCTCGTGATCCGCCCGTCTCGGCCTCCCAAAGTGCTGGGATTACAGGCTTGAGCCACCGCGCCCGGCCTTTTGAGCACAATTTAATTAATCTTCATTATGATCATTAGACAGATTTTAAAAAATTATAATTAAACAAAAACATACAGCGTAAAATTTACCCTCTTAACCATTTTAAAGTATACAGTTTAGTAGTGTTAAGTATATTCACATTCTTGTTAAACAGATCTCCAGAACTTTTCATCTTGCACAACTAAAACTCTATACCCATTAAACAACAACTTCCCACTCCCCCTTTCCCAACTCTTGGCAGCTAACACTCTAGTTTCTGTTTCTATGAATTTAACTACTTTAGATACTTCATATAAGTGGAGTCATATAGTATTGATCTTTTTTGTGACTGGTTTATTTCACCTAACATAATATCCTCAAGGTTCAACCATGTTATCGCATGTGACATAATTTCCTTCCTTTTTTAGGCTGAATAATACTCCACTGAGTATTATTATTTTTAGGCTGAATAATATACATGTGGTATGTATATACCACATTTTGTTTACCCATTCATCTGTTGTTGGATATCTAGATTGCTTCCTTTTCCTAGCTATTGGGAATAGTGCTGCTGTGAACATGGATGTGCAAATATCTCTTTGAGACTTTGGTTATATACGGATGTGGTTTTGCTCTGTGTCCCCACCAAATCTCATCTTGAATTGTAATCTCCCCGTGTCAGGGGAGGGGCCTGGTGGGAGGTGATTGAATCATGGGGCAGACTTCCCTCTTGCTGTTCTTGTGACAGTGAGCTCTCACAAGACTTGGTTGTTTGAAAATGTGTGGCACTTACCCCTTTGCTCTCCATCTCTCTTTCCTGCTTCACCATGGTAAAATGTGCCTGCTTCCCCTTCACCTTCCGCCATGATTGTAAGTTTCTTGAGGCCTCCCAGCCATGCTCCCTGTACAGCCTGTGGAACTGAGTCCGTTAAACCTCTTTTGTTCATAAATTACCCAGTCTCAGGTGGTTCTTTATACTGGCATGAAAAAGGACTAATACATATACCCAGAAATGAAATTGCTGGGTCATATGGTAATTCTATTTTTAATTTTTTGGAGAACCACCATACTATTTTCCATGGCAGTAGCACCATTTTGCAATGCCACCAACAGTGCACAAGGGTTCCAATTTCTCCACATCCTCACTAACACTATTTTTTTTTTAACTACCAGATTTTTTTTTAAAAAATTACCTTTTTTCCTTGATGTCAATTAAGAAAATATTTTTAAATTGTCTCTTTTCATTAAGACTTTCTTTTAGTGCCCTTTGTATTTATTGAATACTTTGTAGGCATCAAGTTGTCTCATAAAGGGCTCACTTTACATAGAGTTTTATGGATGACTTATGTTAGCAAAAAATATTCTTGTGAATTAGATGATTTTTTTTTTTTTTTTTTTGAGATGGAGTTTCGCTCTTGTTGCCCAGGCTAGAGTGCAGTGGTGCGATCTCAGCTCACTGCAACCTCCGCCTCCTGGGTTCAAGCAATTCTCCTGCCTCAGCCTCCCAAGTGGCTGGGATTACAGGCACCTGCTACCACACCCAGCTAATTTTTGTATTTTTAGTAGAGACGGGGTCTCACCATGTTGACCAGGCTGGTCTTGAACTCCTGACCTCAAGTGATCCGCCTGCCTCGGCCTCTAAAGTGCTATATTACAGGTGTCAGCCACTGCACCCAGCCCTGATCTGGGTCTTGATCACCCTAGACCATCCCGTCTTCCTCTGGAATTTGAACTTGAGATTTGTTCAAGCAACTTTGATGATTGTTAATCCTTTTCTCTAATCCTGGAGAGAGATGGAGGGTTTCTCAATAATTAAGTGTTGAGATGGCCCTTTTCTGTCCCCATCTCACAAGCAGAATCAGGTGGTTAATGTTTCAGGCACAGGTCCAATCCTTTTCAATTTTTCCCTCTGAACAAAAAAGACAGCCAATGAAGAATGGGTGACTAGATTTTGTAACTGCTCATTATGGGGCCATCTATTAGGCTTTTTAGTATGCAGTATCTTAATAAGCCAAGATATTATGGCAGAGGGTCCATAACTAATCTACTGTAATAAATAAAAGGAATGGCAGTAGTACTAGTATATTCTATGGATATAATGTGCAGCTTGCACAGTGTGACATTTTAAATAAACTTTATTCTTGAGGTATTTAAAAAAACATAAAGGCAGTAATGAAATATAGTGCACAACATTAGTTGACACAGCAATTCCTGCCTCTTAAGACCCTGTTAAATAACCAGAGCTTAAATCTTCATCTTGAAATGTACAGCCCTTCTATGATTTTAAGTGAGTTGTAAAACTTTTATGGAGTGTGTCCTAACTTTTTTAAAAAAATATTCTCCACTTTTATAGCAAAGGTGACCCAGAAGTACATTGTGAATAATAGAACAACATATTTAAGCCATAAATTCACCTTTCTGGACAATACAGAAGTCGTCTTAGTACTTATATCTCTGCTGGAAGGAAGCAGGAGCAGGGATGCATCTTGAAATGACTATTTACCCAAAACTTAACTGATTTTAACTCTAGAAATAACTAACTTTTATCTCAAATGGGCACACTTAACATGTCTGCTACCAAATTGAAACAAGGATTCAAAAGTTAAAGCTAGCTATTACAGAAACATAAAGTCAAATCTTTGCACAGCTGAGTGTTGAAACTGGGAGAAGTTCATTCTCTCAATATCTGGTTTATGTAATTATTAGTGTTTGGACATACAACTCTGTAAGCTGATGTGGGCCTGTGAGATGAGTTCATTCCCATATAGGGGGAACCAAATTTGACTCCAAATCTAATTAAGATACTCAAGTGCTTTCTAATTATGGCCAAAATTTCACTGGGTTGCAATTCTTCGATTATATCAAACTCTTGTACATTTTTCAATGAAGTACAAACAATTCATTTTCTATCATTCTTTGTTTCTTCTTTTTAAGCTTATATACTTTGAAAATAGTTGTGTAGTTGTAGTCTATTAAATATATATGTCATATATAAATGCATACACACTGAATACACAGTTTGGTCTTTACCTTGACACTGTATGTGGAGCCTCATTTGGAGGTAATGATAATTAACGTTTTAAAAATGAGAAAACCACTGACTTAGGTATTTCTTCTCTTTCCCACTGAAGTCACATAGAATAACTAGATGATATCATAACCAATGAAAATCATTTAGTAAACAGCCTCTCGTAAGTGGTGTCGTAGTAAGCATTATCCAAAGGATACTAGTTTTAGTGACTAAGTAAAAGCTCCACTTCCTGTGAAATCCCAAGAAATAGCTACTTCCAAAAATATCTAGTAAGGGTGTACTTGTTTACCGAATTCAGAAGTCTTATTAAGATGGTTTGGATTATGCTAATATTCTCTGTTCCACTATTTATAGAGGGCAGTGAACCTGGCGGTGTGTCTTTTTTTTCTTATTAGGAATTCACTGAATGCAAGTGAGCATCAGCTTCCTTTTTACCTGTACTCGTTGTTCCTCCCCTCTCTTCTCTCTCTCCTTCTCCCTTTTCTCTCAGCTCCCAGCCTTCTCCTAAGGGAGGGGCCCAAGGGCAGGGTCGACCAAGTGGGTGCAGAAGAGCAGGCTGCAAGGCTGGAAGGCAGGTGCATGACTGTTTCCCATGTGTGGGTGGGGGAAGGGGGCTGCGTAATCTCTCTAGTTGGACAGCAGGTGGGGAGAGAGGACAGCTACCTGTTACTTTAGGCCATGTTAGGTGAACAGGCAGAGTCCAAACTAGGTAAAATTTTGGTGGGACAGGAAAAGGACATCTTTTCCCTTTTGTCAATACACTCTTACATTCCTGTCTCTCAGAACACCTTCTCTTTCCCACTCTTCTCGGATCTTTGTATCTCCTTTTCCTAGGAGTTCTGTGAAATGGCTGTATATGCTTAACAGCCCCCAGATGTCGCAGGAGCCAGGAAACTAAAGGAGGTGGTAGACAAATCTACTTTGTATTGGGTAATTTATTGAGGGAACTTATAGACAGAAGCATGGTCTTGGGTGGCCCCAAGATAGGTAGATCTTCACATGTTACTCCGCAAACCCAAGGCTTATCCACCATAAGGAAAGGGTATACATGCTCTAGAAAGACAATTAAACCATCCAGAACAAGCAAGAATGCTACATGTGTCATAGCCTATAATTTGTGTGAAAACATCAAGATTGCTTTGATCTAAAATCAGGAGCACATGTTCTTACACTAGGGACAGTAAATAAAGGAGGAATCAGGAGGCCTTCACAGAACTGGGGCTGATAAAAAGTCAAGATGGTGGATTAGCATCCAAGATGGAGTCACTTTTGTCTCCACAGAAGGTAAAAAAGAGGCAAGTTGGTGGGATATGAAAGGAGGCAGAAGAGAGAAGAGAGAACAAACCTGGAGAGATATCCAGATCCATTGCTGAAGGAGGGAGCGGTGAGTAGTATAGGCACAGAAGATCTTGTGAGTTGGGGTGGGGAAAGTGTTCAGAAGCCTCACTCCCAGGGCCACTATGTTTAGGCACCACCCCAGTGGTTCACCTTGCTTCCTCTTATGCCTTCCATCACAATCTAAAATGGTCAAACCATCATATTGCTTTACAGAATTATTGAAAATTCTCTTCAGTGATAGCCTGTATAGATTATTTCTCAAGATTTTATATCCTCCAAAGTGGAAGGAAATACAATCCTTTAACACACACACACACACACACACACACACGCACACGAGAGAGAGAGAGAGAGAGAGAAAGAGAGAAAGAAATTCTATCTTGATTTCATATGGATAAAATGTATACTTTATTTTACAAATATCCTTGTAGCTTTCATTTTACATGTACATCAGTATAATTTTTTTTAAGACAAACAGCTAGCATGAAGGAGTTTTTTAGCGTAATAGATCTGTATCCTGAAGGTGGTTACATAAATGTGTATGTGGGTTAAAATTGTATACACCAAAAGAAAAAGTCGATTTTATTGTATTATAATTTGTAAAAATAAATAAAACATTTTACTGCCACGAAAAGCCCGTCTTCCATATAAAACCCAAAATCTGTCTTTGTGCCTAGCATAAAGGCTAAGGTGACTGTTGAGTAGTGACTAGATTTGCTTGAAAGGCGCAGACTTGCTCTGTTAAAATATTAATGCATTAAACAACGCTTGTTTTTTTGTTTGTTTGTTTGTGGTTTTTTTTTAACACTTATTAAGCACTTGCTGTGGAAATCCCAAAAAGTCACTTCCCTTGAGGAGCGAGTGTTTTCGAAGTGTTCGAATGGACTAAAATGCAGGTCTGGGTCTGTGTCCTTCTGACTTCGCTGCTCCTGTTCTTTGACTGTCCGTGGTCCTCTTTTGCAAAGTGGGGTTAGTTCCCACTCTTTCCTCAGAAGGTTTGGTATGAGGATCCCTCAGCTGAGGGCCCAGGGAGACAGCTCTGTCAACTGCACTATGCAGGACAAGCGTGGACATGATGATCGGTTCCATTTCCCCTCAAGGACGGCAGGGTGGAGCTGGCATCTCCACTCCTTTGCCAAAAAGGAGAAATTGATCTTCTCCTAGTTCCCCAGGATGCTCCCAAGCACACTCCAAATAGCCCACTGCTCACACTCCCTGATAGTTCAGGAAGAAGGACAGATGCAACATGGAATGACACCCAGAGAGCTAGAGAAACCTGCTGAAGCAGGGAGGAAAATCCCCCAGGCACAGGGCTGAGGTTCACAGGGCATGCACCGGCATTGTTTGTGCACAGATGGCAACCATTCTGACTGGTTGGTGGCTGTGCTTCACTGGTGTTCAAGGATGTTCAACGCAATCCCTGTGGACCAGAGGCCAGTGAGCTGGCATAAATAAGTGGAGCAGCTTAGTGTAAGGATTCCAAAGTCCTCAATTCATTTCTCTTTTTCCAATTTTTGATAGAGACATAATTACAGGAAAATATTTCTTGACTCCACGAAAATTGTTAGTGCAATGGAAAATGAAAACAGATGCGTGGCCTCAGAGAAAGTAAAGAATGATGAGAACAGGGATCAAGGGGACAGCTGCTGCCTGGCTCTACACTAGGGTGGTCTCAGCCTTTATTGGGCCATGAACCCCTCTGGCAGTCTAGCGAAGCCCATGGATCCCTTCTCAAGATGATGCTTTTAAATAAAGGAAATAAAATATGTAGGATTACAGAGGAAACTGTATCAAAACACAGGGGTTCCCTGGACCTAGGTTAAGAGCAATAGTCTCTGTGCAGGAATATGGATCTTACACTTCTAAATATTTTGACCTTTCCAAGAGAAGTCAAGAACCCTAGTTTTTAAAAGAAATTTTCTGACTTTTAACTGTTAACATGAAGTCTTTTTAAACACCAAGCCAGTCTAAGTATGTATCTGGATTGGTTTTGGATGTTGGTCTGATACTGAAACTTAATTTTAAGATTCCAGGAGACTCTTCGTAAACAAAGAAGTGTGACAATCCCATATGGTGTCAACAGACGAGACTGGGGACAGTGTTATGGCCGAACCAGGGAAAGCCTAACACATGGCTGGCTGTTCATCGGAAGAGAACAAAACGCAGGAGAGAAGAAATTGTGTCCTATGTGCTTGGATTCACGTTTTTAACAGAGCTAGTTGATATTTGCCTTCCTTTGTGATTTTAATTTTAATATCTCACCTATCACTGTGATTTCCCATGGAGATATTTAGATAGATTTATTATAAGGTTTGATATTGGAATTTAAGATTTTTAATTTGCTTTTATCACTTCTTTTCTACTAACTCTTACAAAATGGCTTTTTCACCTTGGTGGGAAAGAGAGAGAGCTAGTATTACATTATCAGCATAGATAGGCTCTACATGGGGAAACATAAAAGACAAAACAGAGGGAAGGTCCCTATTTTAATAAAATTTTCTTAAATTATTTATCTCTATGAAAGATACTGAACATAACTAAAATTAGATGAGATCAGATCATCATCATTTCAAGTAATTAGAAAATATATAGCTCTCTCAAAAACAGCACAGAATCTATATACATTTCCTGACAAATGGATCCCCACATTCCAATAAATGGAAGTCATACCATAAAGTCAGTAGGGTTTTTTTTTTTTTTTAATTGAGTCAATGAAGTATTTAGTGAAGTATTAGGAAGTATTTCCTAGATGAGTGACTTCTACATTTTTTGACCACTGTGTGTAATAAAGAAGTATATTTTGTACCATGACTATATAATAAAAGTTTCGGCCAGGTGCAGTGGCTCATGCCTGTAATCCCAGCACTTTGGGAGGCTGAGGCGGGCGAATCATGAGGTCAGGAGTTCAAGACCAGTCTGGCCGACATGATGAAACCCCGTCTCTACTAAAACTACAAAAAATCAGCTGGGCGTAGTGGTGGGTGCCTGTAATCCCAGCTACTGGGGAAACTGGGGAAACTGAGGCAGGAGACTCTCTTGAACCCGGGAGGTGGAGGTTGCACTGAGTTGAGATCATACCACTGTACTCCAGCCCAGGCAACAGAGTGAGACTTGTCTCAAAAAAAAAAAAAAAAAAGTTCCATGAAACTGTACTTGAATTTACTGAGATACGTTTTTAATTTATTCTATTATGTTATACTTCATTTAAAAATGTTGGCCTGAACCCACTAAATTGACACAACCCAATAGTTGATTTCACTGGCCTGTGCTTTGATGAGCAAATGCTTTGATAACCCACCATGCTGCTTCTACTGCAGGCGCAGCCCTCCATTGCCAGCTTCTCCCCAAAATGCTCCAGAGTCAAGAGAGTCTGGACCAGGTTCTTCTTTCCTCATCCAGACTTGTGCAAAGAATAGGTATAGAGGTTCTGTACAACAGTCAGCTTGCATCTTCTTAATTCCTGATTTATCCACTCATTCTTTCATTCCTACTGTCATTCATTCAAGGAAATATTTATTGAATATTCAGTATGTGGCAGCCACAGATCTTCCATTTAGGGATACAGGCATAAAAGCAGATGATTATAATGTCACAGGTTAAGAACTGAGCTGAGTATGCATAGGGAATGGTGGATTCTCAGAGGAGTGGCACCTGGGGCAATGACTTTGAAAGGATAAGAAGTATGATGTGGGTGAAGTCTCCACCTAGACATTCTTACAGGTATCTCAGCACTCTACAAAATGAATGCTAGAGCAGGAAGTGGGTTCAGAGACAGGAGGCCTGGTTGGGAGGTGGGGGTGGGTGTGGGAACAGCATGTATAAGGATGGGGTGTGTTAAAGTTTTTGAAGAATAGTGGGTGAGAAGGGGAGGACGTGATGAGGTCACAGGGTTGCTGTCGGTTGCGGGGGGGCATTTGGAGGGCTTTCAGTCCAGTGCTGCTTTACCCCCAATATAGAGAGCTGACATTGCCAAAGTTTGTTGTTTGTGTATTGGCAGAGGATCTCATCTCTCATTGTGACACTCCATAAGAATTAATTGCTACAAACAGCAAAGCCTTAATGCTAAGCTTGGAATCTGGACTCCCAAGATCACTTCTCCTAAAGAGCCTCTTCTCCCTCTGAAAGCTCAAAATGAGATCACAGAATGTTAGAATGGGAAAGAAACTAAGTGATGGTTATCCAACTGCTTCCATTTACAGCAATAACACCTGAAGCCAGTGACCTGTCCAAGTTCACATGACTGGTCAGCAGGAGACCCTGGCCTGGAAGCTGGTCTCTTGCCTTTCACATTGAGGTGGCACATGGAACTTTGGGGTGGGGTGGACACGGTGGAGTTGGGTGGGGGTGATGGAGTAGCCTGCAAAGGTGCCTCTCTTTCTCTCTTTAATTGCCTTTTGCTGCTTCCTATGGAGTCCAGAGGGAGACACCCTACACAAGCAAGGCACTCTTCTGGTGGCCCATGGTTTCTTGTTAGAGGGTTTGACCGAAGTTGCCAGGTCACTGTGGTGGAGCCTCCCGTGTTCAAGCAGCAAACATTTGGGCTGGCAGGGGCTTTTGAGAACTCCTGCACTGGTCTCTTGAGCTCTCTTCAGCTCTGGATCCCCTCCCTCCCAGGGCCAGAGGGAGATTGCCTAGGGTCAAAAGCATTTAATGTGTTAGGCCTCTAGTTTCTTTCCTTAGTTGACTAAAATGTAGAAGAACTTGAATGTGCATTAAAAATTCACCTGGGAAATTTGTTAAAAATGCAAATCCCAGGACTTAGACATTCCAATTCTTAGGTCTTAAGACCCAGCAACCTGCATTTTAAAGATCTTACCTAGGAATGCTGATATAGGGATCCCCTGGAGCATATGTTTTAAAATAAATAAAATATTTTAAAATAGGCCGGGCGCGGTGGCTCAAGCCTGTAATCCCAGCACTTTGGGAGGCCGAGACGGCGGATCACGAGGTCAGGAGATCGAGACCATCCTGGCTGACGCGGTGAAACCCCGTCTCTACTAAAAAAAAAATACAAAGAACTAGCCGGGCGAGGTGGCGGGCGCCTGTAGTCCCAGCTACTGGGGAGGCTGAGGCAGGAGAATGGCGTGAACCCGGGAGGCGGAGCTTGCAGTGAGCTGAGATCCCGCCACTGCACTCCAGCCTGGGCGGCAGAGCGAGACTCCATCTCAAAAAAAAAGAAAAAAAAAATTTTTTTTAAATAAAACTTAGAGCATATAGGCTTTGAGGAAGACAAAGACCTGGGCTTCCTGGAAGGTTATCTCTTCTCCTTAGTTTAAGGACCAAAAGGCTTCCTTCAGCTAACCCACTAAGGCCATTTAGAATAGCTTTCTTGCCCCCAAACTGCCAGGATATCACTACAAGTTGATCTGTAGAGGAGCAGGATTGGGATGTAAACTGCATGGGAAAAGATATTCTTAAGAGTTATTTAATTTAATTAGCAGTAGGGCCCCAACGCCTGGGAAAAATCAGGTCTAAGTGGCAGTTCCCACAGTAGCCACAAGGTGGCCACCTTCGGCATCAATTTGAAGAGCTCAGAGCCTTACCATCAGGTTTAGCTTATTTTCAACATTAATTGTCATCAGTTTTTAACGTGAGCGTTAATTTTAAAAGGATGCAAGAAGAAATGGCTTCACAAGAGAGCCTTCAAACTCACATTTTAATGAAATATTGACATGCTCTAGATGGAGGAATTTAGTGAGGTTTCCACATCAGACCTCAGAAAAAAGATAAAAATCTGAGAAAAAGCCATAGTGTTTGCAAAATGAAAAATGTCACTCAAAGGAAGTGTTTTTTTAAAGCATTCTGAAAACTTGGCTTTCTGGAAAAGTAGCAGGTGCAATCTGGTCATAAAAAATAAAAAAAAAAAAGCATCATCTGGTAAATTTTTCTTTTTATTGATGTATAATCAAGATCAGAAAATAGGGCCAGGTGCAGTGGCTCATGCCTGTAATCCCAGCACTTTGGGAGGCCAAGGCGGGTGAATCGCCTGAGGTCAGGAATTCAAGACCAGCCTGGACAACATGGTGAAACACCGTCTCTACAAAAATATAAAAATTAGCCAGGCATGATGGCAGGGTGCCTGTAATCCCAGCTACTCGGGAGGCTGAGGCAGGAGAATCGCTTGAACCCAGGAGGTGGAGGTTGCAGTGAGTGCCAAGATCGTGCCTTTGCACTCCAGCCTGGGTGACAGAGTGAGACTGTCTCAAAAAAAAAAAAAAAAAAAAAAAAGGATCAGAAAATATAAAAAGGTGGGGGTGGAGGGGCGGGTGTGGGCATGGAAATGTTCTGGATAAATGCAATAACCTCAGGGCCATTGTGGACCAAAAATGACAGCAGAGCTATGGCTTGGCTGATGCAGACCTGAGCCTTTCTTCCCAGCAACTCCACGTGCTTTAGATGTTATCCTAGCTGTCCTGGACTGTGGAGGAGAGCAGGCATGCAGGGAGGAGCAGCTACAGTGGAGGGAAGCCAAATGGGCTAAAAGCAGGATACAGGAGGCCTTGAGGACTCACCACAGTGCAACTGCAAGCCAAGAAGCCCTGCCTCAAGCCTCTGGGAGGCCAAGCCACTGGCAAGGTCACTGCCGGCCTGTGACCTCAAGGACAGAGCAGCCAGTAGTTGGGGTTTATGGTGAGGCCAGAGTCACCATTCCACAGGGATAGGTTGGAAAATATAGCAATGGCATCAGACCAGCAGAGAATGCTGGAGACAAGGTTGCTGGTCACTTAGTGGGCTTTGGGCCATATGTGTACACATCTGTGTAAAATTAGTGCAGAGAGCAACTCCTGGCCAGAGCCTCACATCCTCTGACTCATCTGAATTCAAGAACAATGTGCCTAGAGAGGTCAGTAGAAGGGGGTCGGGAGGGATAAACATCACATCCTCGTGTTCCAAGAGCACATGGGAAAAGTTGGCCTCACATCCTACCCTCTCATTTCAGCTTCATCTGGAAGAAACAGCCCTGGAAAGCAAGAGAACATAATTGAGGGAGGCAAAAGGCCACCAGGACATAAGGTGGTGATGAAGTACAACAGCTTCCATAGCTGAGGCCTTCCTCTCCATCCTTCATTGTATTTCCTGTTGTGCCCTTTGTGAGGTTAGGAAATGGTGGGAAGGGAAAGCTCTTGTTGATAAGAGACCTGAGGGGGCCTGGTTTCTTAGATATTCGGAGAGTTTGGGAGAGGATTCTGAGACGTTTCTCTTTCTGCCTCTTCTCTTATCCTCCCAGAGCAGTATCGGGGGCTGAAAATTCCCGGGGCATTGCCCTTGGTGCTTAGGCTGCCTTCTTTCTAGAAATATACCTTCCGCTCTCAAAGAGAAAGGACAGTGTGGGGCCCAAGTAAAGGCCTCAAGGTCCTGATTGTTCTGAGGGACAGCTGTCCTTTGGTTGTTCTCTGATCAGACCAGCTCACTGCAGGCAAAATTGGATGACAGCATATACAGAGAGCAGGACTCATGTTCCCGATGTAAGAACGAGTGTCTCTCTAGGACCGTATCCCATGGGAACCCTCTCTGTGCTGCTTGGTAGTTGGAGGAGATGCTTATATGGTTGAGGAGAGGGGATACTTCATAAGTCACTCCCTTGGCAAGAATCTTTTTCCATGGCATTACCTGTGGCTCCAGGAGAGTGGCTTCCCAAAGTTGGCCACACAGAAAGAATTCAAACCTGCTAACTGCCATGAGAGCACCAGGTCATGTTTAATATAAAATATAACAGGCAAGCAGTCTGTATTAGTCCATTTTCATGCTGCTGATAAAGACATACCCAAAACTGGGAAGAAAAAGAGGTTTAATTGGACTTACATTTCCACATGGCTGGGGAGACCTCAGAATCATGGTAGGAGGGGAAAGGCACTTCTTACATAGCAACAGCAAGAAGTAAGGAAGATGCAAAAGTGGAAACCCCTAATAAAACTACCAGATCTCATGAGACTTATTCACTACTATGAGAACAGTACAGGGGAAACTGCCCACATGATTCAAATGATCTTGCACCGGGTCCCTCTCACAACACATAGGAATCATGGGAGTACAATTCAAGATGAGATTTGGGTGGGGACACAGCCAAACCATATCATTCTACGCCTGGCTCCTCCAAATCTCATGTCCTCACATTTGAAAACTAATCATGCCTTCCCAACAGTCCCGCAAAGTCTCAACTCATTTCAGCAATAACCCAAAAGTCCACAGTCCAAAGTCTCATCTGAGACAAGGCAAGTCCCTTCCGCCCAAGAGCCTGTAAAATAAAAAGCAAGCTGGTTACTTCCTAGGTACAGTGGGGGTACAGATATTGGGTAAATACAGCCATTCCAAATGGAAGCATTGGACAAAACAAAGAGGTTACAGGACCCATGCAAGTCCGCAATCCAGTGGGCAGTCAAATTTTAAAGCTCCAAAATGATCTCTTTTGACTCCAGGTCTCACATCCAGGTCACGCTGATGCAAGAGGCAAGTTTCTATGATCTTGGGCAGCTCCACCCCTATGACTTTGCAGGGTATAACCTCCCTCCCGACTTCTTTCATGGGCTGGCGTTGAGTGTCTGTGGCTTTTCCAGGCAAATGGTGCAAGCTGTTGGTGGATCTACCATTCTGGACTGGAGGATGGTGGCCCTCTTCTCATAGCTCCACCAGGCGGTGCCCCAGTCAGGGCTCTGTGTGGGGAATCTGACCCCACATTTCCCTTCTACACTGCCCTAGCAGTGGTTCTCCATGAGTGCCCCACCCCTGCAGCAAACTTCTGCCTGGGTATCCAGGCATTTCTATACATCTTCTGAAATCTAGGCAGAGGTTCCCAAACCCCAATTCTTGACTTCTGTGTACTTACAGGCTTAACACCATGCAGAAGCTCCCAAGGTTTGGGACTTGCACCCTCTAAAGTCATGTCCTGAGCTCTACATTGGCTTCTTTCAGCCATGGCTGGAGTGACTGGGATGCAGGGCACCAAGTCCCTAGGCTGCACACAGCACTGGGATCCTGGGCCAGGCCCATGAAACCATTTTCTCCTAGGCCTCTGGGCCTGTGATGGGAGGGGCTGCTGTGAAGACCTCTGACACGCCCTGGAGACATTTTCTCCATTTTCTCGGAGATTAACATTTGGCTCCTCTTACTTCTGCAAATTTCTGCAACCTGCTTGAATATCTCCTTAGAAAATGGGTTTTTCTTTTTCTATCACATTGTCAGGCTGCAAATTTTCCAAACTTTTATGCTCTGCTTCTTATAAAACTGAATGCCTTTAACACTCAAGCCACCTCTTGAATGCTTTGCTGCTTAGAAATTTCTTCCACCAGAAACCCTAAATCATCTCTCTCAAGTTCAAAGTTCCGCAAATCTCTAAGGCAGGGGCAAAATGCTGCCAATCTCTTTGCTAAAACATAACAAGAGTCACCTTTGCTCCAGTTCCCAACAAGCTCCTCATCACCATCTGAGACCATCTCAGCCTGGACCTTATTGTCCGTATCACTAATAGGCTTTTGCTCACAGCCATTCAACAAGTCTCTAGGAAGTTCCAAACTTTCCCACATTTTCCTGTCTTTTTCTGAGCCCCCCAATCTGTTCCAACCTCTGCCTGATACCCAGTTCCAAAGTTGCTTCCACATTTTCAGGTATCTTTTCAGCAACACCCCATTTCTGGTACCAGTTTACTGAATTAGTCTGTTTTCATGCTGCTGATAAAGACATACCCGAAACTGGGAAGAAAATTGGACTTACAGTTCCACATGGCTGGAGAGGCCTCAGAATCATGACAGGAGGCAAAAGTCACTTCTTACATGGCAGCAGCTAGAGAAAATGAGGAAGATGCAAAAGCGGAAACCCCTGATAAAACCATCAGATTTCATGAGACTTATTCACTACCATAAGAACAGTATGGGGGAAACCGCCCGTATGATTCAAATTATCTCCCACCAGGCCCCTCCCACAACACATGAGGAAGTGAGAAAGGCTGGCAGGCTTGCCCAGGGCTTGGAGTTCCGATCTGAGCTTCATCAGCCTAGAGCTCTTTGCAGCCAGTGTATCTGTTCACTCACCCCTCAATCCACGCAATGCACTCACTTGCAAGACAGTCCTTTGGAAATAAATTTTGCCTTAAATGAGACATCATTGTAAGTCTGAATGGTTCAATGGTAAAGTAAGTTAATAAGGACAATTTATTTCCAAATATTTAGAGATACTAAACGAAATATTTAGTGTAAACTAATAATAAACTAAATGCACAGTTCTAAGATCAAAGCAGCACTTCTTGAGTTCCTCGTAATTAGAGTTCTGAAAAATAAAGCTTCGTTTAAAAAATGATTTCTTTGAAGCAGATGCTGTGTTGACTGGTAGTCAAATTTTCAGTATCTTACACATTTTAATATCACTTTAGATAATTAGTTACATTGCTTTAATTTCCAAGCACCACGCCTTTAAGTTCCATCTGGCTGCCATGCAGATATTAACTTTACAAGAAGCTTACTGAATGACCAATATGGTGAATGCCTTGACAAGGCCACAGATTTATAATATATAGCACATTCCTTGCCATCAGTAGAGTGGTAACTGAATATATTGTCCAAACTGGGACACTTTTGAGCATAAAAGAATGCACTATTAATAATTACTGCAGAAAACAGGTATAAACTGGGCACTCCTTACCTATTAGGCAAGGTTTTTCCTTCAAAGTTACTTCACAAAGGGAGGGAGACATAGATATAAAAATAGACACAGATATAAATATAGGTATTATTCAAGACTTCTTGAAGTTTCTCATATTCTAGGTCATCTCGTTTCCTTTTTTTTAAAAAAAAAAAAAAACACTGTTTAGGAAAGATACAGTCCCTGAAATGACTCAATTACTGCTAGTTTTACAGTTTTATAGAGAACAGCTTACAAAAATGCGTTTTAGAAAGCAGGCACAGAAATTTGACACAGATTTCGTAATTATTCCTTAGGGTAGTCCTTCAAACTTCCACATTTGGGTTTTGAAAACACTTAAAATAGCAAAAAGGGAAGTGGTTGTATTGTCAACTTAGAATGAATGGGAACCCCTACTGTTAGGAAAGTTTATGGTTTGAAAGAAATTTTACAGACATCATCTCACATGACTTCAAAAAGTGCTGTATGTCAAACAATGTGCTCTGCACAAGTTGGTGAAAGATAAAAAAAAACTGGCGATTATGATGAAAGAGACAATGAACATGGAAAATGTATTTTGAGAATGTACAAAACTATTCTGAAACATGAGGGTGGCAAGAAATTCTAAATTAAGTATATTTTAGGTAGTACATGATTTTCAATATCAATAAGTAATTTAAGTAACAAATTATTATGAGTAGACAATTGAATATTTCATCCATATCCCTAAAAGTTTATATATTCAAATTGGCCAAAAACTTTTCCTTTGGCTGTTCTTATGGGAAATCACTTTGTATTTGTTGTATTATATTTCAGCATATGTTATAATCACCATATAGATTTCAGTTCTGTGTAAGTTTGTGGCAACAGACTCCTGAAGTTAAGGCTTGGAGAATAAAGGGTGCCCCAGCTTTCTGTTCGGGCAGAAACTTCATCAGGACCCCAGGTCACAGGGTAGGGTACTGAGGCTGTGAACTATGTCTTGCTTGGGCTGATGTCTAAGCCCAGCTACTGTCTTTCAAAATACCACCACATTTAAGGTAAGAGATTATGAATATGAGAAGATCCTACAGCTTAGTAGATGACAGCCAGGATAACTAAATGTCCCAGGGGCAGTTCCTTTTCATCTCACTTCTCTAAGAAGCCTTCAGTCATAGACCCAAGGCCTAACCTAGTTTGCTATTAAGGTGACCTTAGGTACATTTACTAAAAGTGAGCTGCTGGTTGGATCTAAAAAGAAGGGTGTGTCAACCTGTTCTCTTCTGACCTCTTGGGAGCTTAGCATCTAGCTGGGGTGGTTATCTGTACTCTTGTACTAACCAGCTTTGCAACTTTAGGCCAGTCAGTTCCCTCAGCTTTCCAAGAGCATTAGATGAGTTGTGTGTGTTTGTGTGTGTGTGTGTGTGTGTGTGTGTGTGTGTTTCCCTAGAGCTTACTATCCTTTCATTTATGAAAATAAAAATAAAAAGGCAGCAAAATATTAAAATTAATTCAATGGTACAGAAAATAAATGCCTCAGAATTAAAAGGAAACAAAAGATCAGTGTGGGCTGGAGTGATTAGGGGATCCTTTGATTTCTTATCGGGCTTTCCTCCTTCATTAGTTGTAGGCTTTAGGTTCATAGATTTTGGAGTAGGAAGTAAAGTGAGGGCCGGGGAGGAGAATTCACTCACGTAAGGTCCTGTGGCTACATAAAAGGCCCTCAAGAACTAAAGCATAATCTGGCCTCCCAAGCCCTAAATCTATGTAAGGCATTTCTTGGTATGTTGAGCGGCTTGGAGAAAAGTAAATTGCTTCTTTCTGGTGGTTTTCTTCTTACATGTGATGATTTCGTTCTCTTAATTTGGCTCTTTCAAGGCACTTTTGAGATTTTGAGGCCCTGGAGCAGGCTTAGGGATGGGTGAGGAGTGCAGAGATCTGGGAAACCTGAGCTGCTGGAACATCTCCAGGACCGCTGAGGTTCCGAGTCAGCTCTGTTCTAACAAGGGTCTGCAGAGGCAGCCAGTGTCGGTTTGGAAGGCCGT
Source organism: Theropithecus gelada (assembly GCF_003255815.1). Taxonomy (NCBI): domain Eukaryota; kingdom Metazoa; phylum Chordata; class Mammalia; order Primates; family Cercopithecidae; genus Theropithecus; species Theropithecus gelada. Next base: position 34,402,236 of record NC_037680.1, read on the forward strand.
AGTTATCTTTCCAGTGGGTAACACATAAAACTGGTTAATCAGATACATGAACTTCTTCGTATAACTCACTCAAACCACAACTCCACCATCAGAAGGCTATGAAATAACATTGAGAAGGTAGATTCAATGTCTGCCACAATCCAGATGATTGCATTTCCTACATTTTTGGTTTTCTTCAAAACTGGAATCTTGGATGGGTAAAATACTAGCTTTCTTCCTTTAGCAATTTCCTTGTGTTTTAAACAAAGATGGTTAGAATTTGATTGTGATCATGATCATCACAATTATCACCAAGATACCTCCCTCGAGTATGTTCATCATTTAGAGCAAGCATCTTCACACAGCTGAAAACGGTGTTCCCTTCTGGGCGGCACCTTTCATGAGAGATACTGGAAACGAGAAAGTTCCCAGGAAAGAGCTGCTGGGACGGCACAGGGTCTGGAAACTATGATAGAGGAAGATCAAAAGAACGGGGGAATCTCTGCTCTGGGGAAGAGAATCCTGACAAAAATTAAGAGCTAGCAGCTGCTTGTAATGCAGAATTGGGAGCAGATACTGCTGATTTTGGCTTAGTAGAAATAAGAACTTAATACAACTTACAGCTATTCAATATTGGAGTGGGTTGGGAAGAACTCATGCACGTCCTGTCACCAGAAATGTTCATGGCGAGACTGGGCAAACATCTTTCAGGGATACCCTGTAGGGGACCCCCTCCATGGGCTAAACTTGTGGTGAAACGTTCTGGGTTTGAACTGAGGAGTCAAATAGGTGTACGACAAAGAGCTTACCTCTGAGGGGCCTACGGTCTTCCAGAACAAAGGCTGCCTACATGAAAATATAAGCAACAACCTAAGGAAGTGTATGACACAGGACAGGCGAAATATTAAGAGCTGTGGGCGGTGAGGGCAGTGGCAGAAGAGGGCTTCATTAGGAGGTGGGATATGGGGGAGGTGCTGAAACATGGCTGGGAATGGGATCACTGGAGAGGGAGACTCAGGGCTGCATTTGGAGCTACGGGGAACGCTGTGAACAAAAGATTGCGCTGGAACACAGTATGTCTGGGACAGAGGAGGATTTGTGAGGATACAGATCATAAAATTAGAGAGCACTACAAAGGCTGGATTCTGGAAATCCATGAGTTCTAGGTTATTGAAGTAAATCCTCTAATGGTTTTTGAGTTGCTAAATAGCAATGCTTTTCATATCTGACAGGCAGCACAGGTTTCTTTGTGCAGGGCCACAGAGAGGCCAAACGTTAGGGCAGGAAGCAAGTAATATCATGGCATTTTAAATCCTGACCTCTTTCATCTCTGCAGGCTCTGGCCCTAACAGGCTTTTAGGGGGAAATTGTACATTCCTTCTGGTATTTACCAGTACTGGCCTTACCCATCCTTAAACCCTCAAATCCCGCTGTATAATTACCCCTAGGAGGCCAGGGGTCATTTAGAACACCAAGCATAGGCAACACCCAGCTATTAGAACTCAAACTTCAGAGCTCTACCTAAATTCTGCCCTGAAGCATACTGAAGATGAGAGGGGTGCCCCAAAGGTGGGGGACCTTTGAGAGTGGCGTTTCTTGCTTGAAATGAAGGTGTTTAGTTTCTGAGGTTGGCCTGGGCAGGCTGTGTCCCTGTATAGGGAAGGGTATAGCTCTACTCCCAGGGAGGCCTCTCTGCCACACTAGAGCCCTGGTGGCAAGAAGGCTCACAGATGCTCTCACACTCACCTACTCTCCAGCTTTCTGCATTTAGCTGGGCTCTCAGGGAGGAAAACTGAGATGAGACTCGGGGATGCTCTTATGACTACAGGTGGGATGGGTGGTTCCAGCAGCGAATGCTGAAGAATAGCTTCTACAGAAGGGATCTTCCAGGGAGCTTGAGGGGAGCCAGCCAGCCAGCCAGTGAGTACTCCTCTTCTTTCCTGGGAAGAAGGAGAAGAGGCTGGGGAATGGGCAGTCCAGTAGTTGGTCTCCACATAGGGCAGTTCCTTGGCAAGATGGCAGCAATAACTAACTAGTTCTATGCAAGATCTGCCTGCAGGCAGCTGTCCCACACGTTATAATTAAAGGGATCCCACAAGCCCACTTTTCCAAGTAGTTTCTGTTATTATCCTATCCTCAGGTTTAAAATGCAACTGTTAGGAGAGAGTCACTGGACTTCAGCACAAATCTCACCCCAAGGTTCTCTTAAAACATGCAGTTTCACAAGCATGCAATGAATTAGTTTATTGGTTTATTCCAACCTGTTGAAAAGAGTGCACTGCCCTGAAAGCATGAGGAGTTGGAGAAAGCAGCCAAAGACAACCAGATGTTTTGAGAGTGGACAGTACCAAGGGTCACCTTTACTTCCTTCAGGATTTGCTCTGGGCCAACACAGACCCAGTTAAGCAGCATCTCCTAGCTCTGGCAACCCAGAGCCCAGGGTAAGGCTCCACATTTGGAAGTGGATACTTTTCAAGCTAGCTGTTTGTTCAGTCTCTCCAGGAGGAAAAGCCGTACGTATCTAGGAGTTTGACCATGATCATGAATTCCATACTTCCACCTCTGAACTGCTCTTCCTGGTGTTCCTTCCTGCATGCATTTTACTATCAGGGCGTTTGTTCTCGAAGCTGCCTGGGGATTCTCAAGTCTGTTCTCTGTGGGGAGGAGGCACGTTTTCACTGAGCAGACACAGCACCCGCAGGGCGGGGAAAGTTCTCCGTTCCTCTTCCAGTGCAGAAGCCAATGTCTTGGCTCCTTCGACCTCACATGCAGGGCAAAGGCTTCTGCTCAGATGCTTTTCAGAGAGAAGGAAACCGTCCAGCAGGTGTCAGTAAGTTCTAAGACGTGTAAGGAGCCTGGCTTGAGGCTGTGCGATGGAGTGTGCTCTTTTCCAAACCAGCTCAGCCTTCGAGGATCTCAGAGGAGATGTGACTGACAGGAGGGCCTTGAGTGACGCAGCTTCCAAGAAGGCAGCTGTTGAAGGGGAAATAGAAGTCCATTTCCTTCCAGAGGAGGACTGAAATTTGTCGTGTGTGTGTGCCTGAGGATTCTGGGAAGTCTGTCCTATAAATCTGGACTAATTACGCATAGTGAATGAAAAGAAAGAGATTGCTTGGCACCAGTCAGCAGTTCATTATGTCTGTTCCTCTGCGGCAGAGCATGAACCATTTCTGGCCTTCTCTCAGGGGCAGCTTGTTCAAACTCACCTTAAGATTCTCCTTCAAATTGAATGAGGCCTTCAACTGAGGTCACTGTGGAAAGGTCACTGTCAGTCCAGCCTGGAGAACTCTATTCTGCATTAAGGTGGCCCTCCACCAAATAAAGTGCACATCAGAAGCCCCAGAGCCACTGTAGCTTGGATTAGAGCCCCATTTCTGGCCTGGCATCAAATGGGGTTCTGGAAGATGTGAAGCAGAGGTGTGGAAAAGAGTTCTTTACCTTGCTACATCCTCTTCTTTTGATCAGAATTTATTAAAAGACTGCATTTTCAGGTACAGTGCTAGAAACTACAGAGGATACGTAGAGATATAAGATGGGGTGCCTGAGTTTAAGAGGATCAGAATCTTTTTTTTTTTTTTTGAGATGGAGTCTCACTCTGTCGCCCAGGCTGCAGTACAGTGGTGTGATTTCTGCTCACTGCAACCTTCGCCTCCTGGGTTCAAGCAATTCTCCTGCCTCAACCTCCTGAGTAGCTGGGATTACAGGCGTGCACCACCATGCCTGGCTAATTTTTGTATTTTTAGTGGATACAGGGTTTCACCATGTTGGTCAGGCTGGTCTCAAACTCCTGACCTCATGATCCACCTGCTTGGCCTCCCAAAGTGCTGGGATTACAGGCGTGAGCGACCGCACCCAGCCAAGGATCAGAATCTTGAAGTGGGCTCTGATATTCTGTCATTGATCAGCATATTATCCCATTCCTATTGTGCTGGATACAATCAAAAGAACTCCTCCTCCATTTTACAGCATCTTGATGGGTTACTAATTGGGCACCATACCCTACTACTGTAGCATGGGCTTGTAACCTGGGCTGGCCAATGAGAGTCTACCCAGGAATTGCTTTATGGGTGTTATTAGTTTCTTACAGCAAGAGATGTGAAACTAATTCATACATTGATGACACTAGAGCTGCCAAACTGTTTAACACTGTAGAAAAACCAGCATGTAATTCTGCAGGGACGGGATTGACTGGTCCAGAGATGTTCTTATTTTACCTTGTAAGCAGTTGTTCAAATACACAAGGGTTGAAACCAGTTTTCCTCTGTTAAACAGCTGTCATCCTTATAAGCTACTTGAATAGGGGATTTCTAGGAAGTTGATTTTCACCTTAAACGTACATTAATGTTTTCCAAGGGATAAGGATTGTGTCAAATAGTTGGCCAAAGGTTACCAAGCTCCTAGAGATGTTGTCGCTCCTCTGACATGTAAGTCACTTGGGCAGTAGAAGGGTCGTGAACGTAGATCCTAAAAGAACTCAAGCTCACAAGCTTGCAAAGGAGCGGTGATGATTTAAAAAGCAAAATACGCCGGGCGCGGTGGCTCAAGCCTGTGATCCCAGCACTTTGGGAGGCCGAGACGGCGGATCACGAGGTCAGGAGATCGAGACCATCCTGGCTAACACGGTGAAACCCCGTCTCTACTAAAAATATACAAAAAACTAGCCGGGCGAGGTGGCGGGTGCCTGTAGTCCCAGCTACTCGGGAGGCTGAGGCTGGAGAATGGCGGGAACGCGGGAGGTGGAGCTTGCAGTGAGCTGAGATCCGGCCACTGCACTCCAGCTTGGGCGACAGAGCGAGACTCCGTCTCAAAAAAATAAAAAATAAATAAATAAATAAATAAATAAATAAGCAAAATACTCAACTTTGCTTCTTTAGTCTGTAAAATTAGATACATTATCATTAGAGAAGGGCTAGAAAAAAATGCTTGCTGAGTTTCTTAAGCCATTCTCCAAGATTCACAGTGCCACACATTCTGTTATTAAAGTTATATTTTATGTTTCACAGTTTTCTTTTTTTTAAGGTATAATTTTAAAGTCCTTTCACTTGAGCCTGAAGAGCAGGGTGGACAAATACCCAGCTCCTTCACTGTGACTCTACCGCTGAGCGCTTGGTGGAGACATCATTGATGCATCTCAGCACAGCTCCTGCCGAGTCCAGGTGTGGTCTCGTAATTGACCTCAATACAGAGCTCTCGGCATCAGCATTTATCACCAGGCCATTAGTGTGGGCCTATTGTGTGCCATGAAAGATGAAAGCTATTTTCCAGCATAAACTATAGCCAGTGGTGCCATTTTATGTACAGACTCTGAGCAGAAATTTTGCTAGCTCTTAATCTGTTCATAAGCTGGTGTAAGTAAGGCTCCGAGAAACACACAACTTCAAAATCAATCAACGATAGATTGTGACACTGATGCTATGAATATAAATGTTTATGGAAAGGCAGGTGAAGATAAGACTGCTTACTTTTAAGTTCTCAACACGTCAGTTTTCTGTCCCTGTGGGCAGAAGATAAATATTCATTGAATAAATCAAAGAATGGTGAACAGTTGAAAGGGGGAGCAGTCAAAATTTCACATTTCCAAATGTGTTTTGCTTCACGCGGAAGGGTACCAGACACACAGTCAAGGAGACCCCAAGGCCTTCTGTATGTTCCTTAAAAGAAAGTGACACATCTCCAACAGAACACTGACTCACTAGAAAGTCTGCATGGGGCTGGGAAAGTTTCCTCTCTTCAGGTTCATTTACTTTTTGGAATCTCAGTTTCATTCCTATCTCAGAGGGCTAACCAGGCTCTCACTTGACATAAAGGATAGAAATGTAACAATCCTTGGCCGGGTGTGGTGACTCACACCTGTAATCCCAGCACTTTGGGAGGCTGAGGCGGGCGAAAAATGAGGTCAGGAGTTTGAGAACAGTCTGGCCAACATAGTGAAACCCCATCTCTACTAAAAATACAAAAAAAATTAGCTGGGTGTGGTGGCGGGCGTCTGTAATCCCAGGTACTCGGGAGGCTGAGGCAGGAGAATCACATGAACCTGGGAGGCAGAGGTTGCAGTGAGCCAAGATTGTGCCACTGTATTCCAGCCTGGGCAACAGTGTGAGACTCCGTCTCAAAAAGAAAAAAATCCTTTTGGGGGATATATTAGTTTCCTAGGGCTATTGTAATAAAGTAGCACAAAATGGATAGCTTAAAACAATAGAAATGTATTCTCTGATTGTTCTAAAGGCTAGAAGTCCAAAATCCAAGTGTCAGCAGGGTCAATTCCTTCTGAGGGCTTCGAGGGAGAGTCTATTCCATGCCTCTCTTTAGCTTCTGGTGATGGCCAGCAGTCACGGGGGCTCCTTGGCTTGTAGAGGCATCAGTCTAATCTCTATCTTCCATGGTGTTCTGTGTGCATGCCTGTCTTCACATGACCATCTCTTTTGTAAGGACACCAGTCACATAGAATAAAGGATCCAATCTTCTCTAGTATGACCTCATCTTAATTTAATTAATTACATCTGCAACGACCCTATTTCTAAATAAGTTCAATTCTGAGTTGCTGGGGGTTAATATTTTGGCATTTTTTTTTGGAGGGGGTGGAGATACAATTTAATCCATAACGGGGAATGAGGAAATATCTGATTCCATCAAACAGTGAATGTTGCCAAAGCATGTAAAGTAACATCTTAGATGGTTTTGATTTATGGTGGCAGGTTCATGGGCCCTTAGAAAGAAACTAAGGCAGTGTGTATCTGCAATGAGTGGAAGCATTTCTGCTGCGTTTTCCCATTTCTGCTCTGGTTAGAATGTCAACAGTCACCGAAAAGACAAAGGCTCTATATTCCATCATCAGTCTCCAGAACCATCTTATTTTCAGTTTGCCAAGTTTAAGAATGGTAGAACACATAATTTAGTATTTGTATCAATAACACAGCTTTTTGTATTTTATTCAGGTGGCTTCTCTTTCCTGGGCTTTCAGTCTACCAGATGTTTTAAATGGCTTTATTTTTTTTTATTTTTTATTTTATTTTTTTGAGACAGAGTCTCGCTCTGTCGCCCAGGCTGGAGTGCGGTGGCCGGATCTCAGCTCGCTGCAAGCTCCGCCTCCCGTGTTTACGCCATTCTCCTGCCTCAGCCTCCCGAGTAGCTGGGACTACAGGCGCCCACCACCACGCCCGGCTAGTTTTTTTTATTTTTTTTAGTAGAGAGGGGGTTTCACCGTGTTAGCCAGGATGGTCTCGATCTCCTGACCTCGTGATCCACCCGCCTCGGACTCCCAAAGTGCTGGGATTACAGGCTTGAGCCACCGCGCCCGGCCAAAATCCATGAAGAAACAGAATAATATTCCACAGAGGTTAAAGTGATGCGAGGCTGATTTGTTAAAAGTGTGTGTCTTTAGAATAAATGGATACTAAAATAGCTGATTTCAAAGAACCAGATTGATAAACTCATTTTGATTGCACCAATAATGAAGCCAAGCCAAGCAAAGATACTTTGTAGCACATGTTTGCTAGTGTTCTTGTAATTTTTCACTGGGCAGATGCTGGAATGATATATATTTTGTATTATGCAGCAACAGTAGACAGACAGCTAATATTTTTTTCCAGTTCAGTTATTCATATCTTAGCACTGCTGTAGAAAGAAGTAATTTCATTCTTTGTACTGCAGAGAAAGAAAAGAGTTTGTGCTACTCTTCACCCTTGAGCTGGAATAGCCTGTGGCTAATGCCCATTTGCAAAATAATATTGGAGAGAAATTTTTTTACTCTCTCTGCTTCCTGACCTCCCAAAAGACATCATTGTCAAGTGTGGGCATTAGAACTCTATTGAGGGTTTCTATAAAGATGGCAGGGAAGAAGAAAGCGTTGTATGTGCCCAGCACTAATTTTAATTTTATCCCCAGGGACCAGGTCACCAAGGCTAGTGTTATGCACAGAGTAGACAATAGGTTCCATCGGGGCATCCATAATTTTCCCCATGAAGGAAATGCTTTCCCCTTGAGAGCTGCAGGGATCTGCACACCGCACTGAGAAGATCTAATCCACTTTGGCTGGTTGCACTGAGATACTCTCTGTTCCCAATTAAATCAATTATCTGGGTAATCTTCATAATTAACGGCAGGCAGAAGGCTTGTGCTGTCAGGACTGGCTATAGCAAAAATATTTGGGTGTGTGACATAAGCCATAGTTGCTCTGTGGGTTTCTGAGGCTGGGGCAGTGAAGGGGGTCTGGGTGTACCCTGGGGTCAGCTTTCTCAATTGGCTCTAACGAAGCAGCAGACCCACAGGTGGTAGAAAGGGCTTTCAACTAAAAGTCAGGAGATTGTGTTCCTGTGCAACCACTGGCACTAGCAAGCTGTGTCACATTGAGCAAGATTCTTCTCCTCAGAATGACTTTTCTGTACATCTGTAAAATGAAGCAGTGAAACCAGTTGTATTTACAAAGCAAATGCTAAATATCAGGCACTGCAGTAAGCATTATTTCATTTAATCCTTATAACCAAACTTGTATGAAAATCAAGGTACAGAAAAGTTAAGCAACTTGCTCAAGGTTACACAGCTAGTAATTGCCAAAGGCCAGAGGGTCTTTAATATCCCTGTTGAATATAATTTTAATGGCCATTGCTGAGAGTCAGGCATAAGACTCAGTGTCCCAACTAAGGCTTAGGTTAGTTTTGATTCTTGCTCCTCAAAGTTCATGGACTAATAGCATGGGACTCACCTGCCATCTTTCTAGAAATGTAGAATCTTAGATCCCACTCCAAATCTGTTAATCCGAATCTGCATTTTAACCCAGATACTAACTTGGTCCACTCACCTATTAAAGCTTGAGAGGCACTAATCTAAGGCCGACCAAAGTCTAGTCAAATTGGAACAAAGGTAAGGAACTTCCATTTTCTCTCATTTCCAGTAAGCTCTGAAGGCCCTAGACTGAGGCCCCAGGGGAGGGGTACTGTGCCTTCCATTTGGAACTCAGTTTTAAGCCATTTGTTTGTGTGCAGGGCTGTGTGTTTCATCTTGCAGGTTTTTTTTTTTTGCCCAAGTTGTCAGCTCCTGGTTTGCTGCTCTGTGTCCAAAAGGAAGCCTCCAGTAACCAGAAGTGAAACAGAAGTTAAAAATGATCTTTGTGGGCTGACTGCAGTGGGGAGGCCATTATGAATGGATTAATGTATGTGCAGGATGAAATTCTCCAACGTCCTTTTGTAGGGAGGAGAGATTGCTGCTCCAATTCTCCCATTGGCTTCCCTCCTTTATTTAACAATGACCCCACACAAAAGCTTTCTATGGAAAGATAATTGGATTTCTAACTCTATTTGTTGAAAATTCACTTAACATTATAATGGCCCTAGTTATATTGTTTGTATCAACTCATGAGTACTAAAGTGCCAATTTCTGGATAGATATCTAGATTTTTGTACATACATCTAGCATTACCAAAGCTGAAAGGGAAAAAGAAGCCAGAAATAAAAATCCATTAATAAAAACAGATACCACATATGCTTTGCTATACTAGGCTTAAGTGTGCTGGATAAATTTAGGTTTTCAACATCTGAGTGCTGTTTTTATCTTACCTATGTATGTATTTGCTTAGTGTTTAATTGCTGTGGTACTTTTGGCAAATGGGTCACTGAAGAAGAATATAGCCTGCTGTACTCATGACTGAAGTGCCAATTTAACTCAATCTAAAATGAATTAAACATACACTTTAAGAGGGATTACCCCTCCCTTTCTCTCAATGGAGGTTGCAACAGAACCCTGCTTTCTGAATACACTAGAGGTTCCCTTTAACATCTTTAGCTCTTAAAACTTTGGTTACATCATGCTTGGCTATTTTTATTTGTAAATAAATTTGGTGGCTATAATAGAATAAGCCTTGATCTGGGGACAGAAGATCTGGGTTGGAATGTGACTAATATTACTAGCCATGTGCCCAAGGGTTAGTCATTGAACCTGCTGGAGACAGAATTTTCTCCTTTACAAAATAAGAATAATTGCATTGCCTATCTAATTGAAGCTAATATTTACTAACTTTGTAATACTGTTCAAATCACCTCCCAAGGCCTCAATTTTCTTACCTGTAAAAATGGTGCTAATAGTTGCTCAGCCTAACAGGGTGGCTGTGAGCAATAAATGAAATAATATATGTGGAATAATAACCACAGATTGTCCTCATTATCCAAGGATAGTTGATATTTTAAAAATTCATAATCACTTGAAACAAGAAGTATTTTTCTTACAATAAATGGTGTTTTGAAAATATTGATTGAATTTTATTTTTAAAAATTAAAGGTATAAAATAATTTAGTATTTATTTTATATTTACCAGAATGTTAGCGTTATAATCAATTGCTAATTTTAGAATCAGGAAGTGAATTAAATGTTGATTTTTTGACTTAAGTTTGCTGGCAAAATTTTGAGATCTCCTTTACTTTACACTGATTTTTGCTACAGTCATGAGAGGGTCATTTTTGCAAAATATTAAAGGACTTCACTCATTTCCCCAAGAGTCTCTTTTAATTCTCTGATATTCAAATCACTCTCTTTTGAAGCTCAAATTATGTCCTCATCCAAGTTGGATGAAAGCCTACATCTTTTGTAGGATATGCAATTTCACTTTGTTGCCATCCATTTGCATTTGATTTGCATTGTATGAATGACCTCATGGGAGTGACCAACAAAGATCTTGGTGCCACGTGTGACAGTAGACAACAGCATAAGTGGAAACTTATGATTAAACGAGAACTAATTACATAAGTGGTCAATTAATTAGTGAATCTTTTTCTGTCCTGAGAATTTTTGCTTTCCCATCTGATATTGGAATTGCATAGATGTAGTTAATGAGTAAATGAGTTCCCTCTCCCACTTCCCCCGCACTGAATATGATTCTATTGCCAGGAATTTGATTGAGGATCAAATTCTTAAAAATCAGACCGTATTTCAAATGCCCTTGGTTGGGAGACACCATTTTAAGGCATCCTTTCATGTTTCCCAAGGAAAACAAAAAGCCTATCTAATCCTTGACTTAATCTTACCTTTATAAATCTGGACTTCCAGGAATCACATTTCCTTGGGTAGGCAAACATTTCTTCAGTGATTTAGGGGTCAAGTGATGTTGCCTCACTTCATTCTTTGCAGACCAGGGGCCAGGTCCAGGACCATTTTGAAGTAGGCACAGGTGGGCCAGGCATAGAACAAAGTTCCCCACTTGCAGGAAGAGACTTAAATCCTGAGTGTGGAGGATCTCACGCCTTCCCTGCTACTCTGACTGATTTAGGCCTGTGCAGTGTTTTCTTTTCAATCCTCTGCAGGCCAGGAGTGTTGACAATTAAAGATAAAAGCTGGCCAGGGAAGAACAACCCCCTCCCTTTTATTCCAGAGCACCTCCCATAAGCCATCACATCCCCTGACATGTCTAGAAGGGGAAGCGTCTGATGTGTGTCATGATCACAGACGCTGCCCTTCCCCCGTCTTAAAACAAGCTCCACCTTCCTATCCTCTGGGATTAGCATTGATTAAAGGTTGAGAACAAACAGGATTTCATGGTGTCTTTGTGAGGTTTCTTAAACGGACAGCTGTGGGCAGAAATTTAGACAAACAACAGGGCTTTTAAGGGGATCCTTAAATGATCTTGTCATGGTGTCACTGATGGAATTACTTCTAGTGTCTGCAGCCAACCCTTGGTATAACAAGAAACCTGCACTCCATTGGGGAGACTTTTTTGGGGTAACCTTACAGGAAGAGAGAGGGAGGCCTTTTTGAATGTACTTTGTTCTCTTCCTCCTCCCAAGGAGGACACTGGGCGGGAGAGGGAAAGCAGAGAGACTGGAGAGGCCAGCGAGGATGCTGGAGAGGAAGGGAGGAGCCACACTGTTGGTGGGGAGGAGGCCTTTGGAGGAAACCAGTGATTTCCACCCCAAGTCCTCTCACAACAAAGAGGCCCCTGCCGAGCCTTTTCCTGCCAGGCCTGGGCCTGTGAAGCTCCCCAACACCCTCTGCAAAGAGCAAAGCCAAATGTTGACAGTCTCAAAGCCTCATTTCACCACATCTTAAGGCAGCCCTAAATGCTTGTAGCTTTTCATTTAGGAACAGGAAGAGAGATCCCCTTGGGAAACTACCCTTTGAAGGCATAAGCTCTAATGTTTAAAATCTGGTCACAAACTATCCATTTCTCTGCTCTCACTGGGGCAGCTGGTTTCTCTCTAAATAAATCACAGGGTTGGGGAGCATTTTAATGAGAAATCTTAGGGATCTCCTTTCAACACTGTACAAAAAGCCCAGCCTCAGGGGAGCTGGTCGGGGAACACCTTCTGCAGGCTATAATCCTACTCATGAACGCCTTTGGGATTGGTTTGTCTGGAAGGTGGATTTAGGAACACTGTGCAACCCTGACATTGCAAAAGGGCATGTCATCGTGATGATGAGTCCCATGACATCAGAAGTCAACCTGGCAGATGGGCAGAGAGAGAGAAGTAGAGTCTCTGGGAGAGCATCCAGATGCCTCCTACCTTTGGCGGTCAGCACCTTGGCCATCCAGGGGCTCACAGAGTATTCATGGGAGGAAAGATAAGAAGTGCAGCATTCAAACTTAACAGAATCTGAATAAGCCTCAAATGTAAAGACCGTGTTGCTCTATATTGGAGATAATGGTGATTCAATGGGAGAGACCAGTCAGGGGAAGATAACCATTCAAGGGTCTTGTATGTGCTTGCTTAGGAGGATGCAGAAAACAGATAATTCATGATCCTGCCCATATTATTGCCAGCATAGTTACCACCTAGTTGGGGAGATAAGATGAAGACACTTGAAATTGGAAGCAGTGATTCTCTGGGGGCAGTATGCTAACATTAACAAGTTTAGCCTCTGCAATCTAATTTCATGGTGTGAATTTTAGTTCCATCCACTTACCACCTGTATGACTTTAGGAAAGTTACTTAGTCACCAGGAGGCTCCATTTCCCCATTTCCAGTATGTGCATCATTGTGCCCACCTCACAGGGGTGGAGTGCAGCTCAAATGAGCTATCCTGGGAAGGCACTTGGCCCATAAAAGGTGCTCAATAAAAATTAGCTTTAGATACCTGTTATCCAAAGATGAAATATAATTAAGCTTGACACTAGCACGGCCTAGAGTAACTAACAGTTCAGAGTAAAGAAAATAAATAGGATTTGAGGAAGCTTAGAAAAATGGGTTAGATTTAGACTAGCAATAGACAGGGGCAAAAACCATTGAGGAACTGCAGAAAATGAGAGAGCAAGCACAGACAGGTGTTCCTCTTGCAGGCCAGTTTTGATTTTGGCCTGCCTAAGGTGCAGGCAGGTTGAGCATAGTGGGAAATTGGATTCTTTTAAATGGGCAGAGCCTGGAAACTGCACTGAGGTAAATCCAACTTGCAATGACTGGGAGGAGGGTGAAGAGCAATGTGTAAGTCTCAGAGCAGGAGAGGATGTAGTGACAGTGGAGTTTCAGGGAGACTAAAGGGGCAAGGATGGCAGGATAACCGCAGAGAGAGCCTGGAGTCAGGTCAGCCAGCTAGGGCGATATGGTGGTGACCTGGGGGTGTGGCAGCCAGAATCTGAGGCTATTAGGACATTTACAGGGAACAGGAAATGGGATTTAGTGACACTCGTGTGCACAATGTATACATTGTGGAATATAAAAGTCTTAAATGAATGCTTATGTTCGTTCAGTTATTTTGGTTTTAAGGAACAGAAATGCACTTAAGTAATTAAAGATTTGTACACAAGCATGGGAACACAGGAAAAGCCAAATAAACTAACAAAAGGAGGCTCCAGAGAGACGGTAACCAGAGAGTCCTCCTAGTAAGATGTTTGCTGTTTCATTCTAGTCCCTACCAATCACAGCCTTAACTCCGCTCCATGTGTCTGAATGGCAGTCCTCTCACTTCTGACAAATTCCCTACCCTTTACAAATGTAGTTTCTATTCTTGATAGGTAATGAGCGAATACTTTGCAAATATTAAAAGAATGTATTTTCTTGTCCCCCTCAAATCCTATTCTTTGCAATTTTCTACCTTTCCACCTTTTTCTGGAATGTATTTTCTTTTCCCTCTCAAATTATATTCTTTGCAGGTTAAGCCATGAAACCCCCTTGTCCTGCAAGAAAATAATGGGCTTGAAAACCAGGCTTGGATGACAGGAAGAATTTTCAAAATCCCTTTTAGAATTTCAGGAACTAACTTGGATGAATCAGATCATAGAATTTCTCCTGGGGTATAGAGATAATACTCTTTCTTTTTTTTTTTTTTTCATTCAATTGTCACTTTATTGCAAGATGGTAGAATTAATTGCAAATTTAAACTATAATCTGGTAATCTTTAGTCAGGCCGCAAGTTTTTATAAAGACAAACTGCTTATTCAGAAGTGATCATGGAACAACTCAAAGGCAGAGTAAGAAGGATGAGAAACATTTGACTGGCCGATAGAGATTTTGTTCTCTTACTATATGAAACAAACTTTTCATTTTTAGGAAGGGTAAACTATAACTTCAGTAGACATCAATACAGAAAGATTTCGTCAAATAGACTAGTTTCCATTTAGTCTGTCAACTGTTTCTAGCTGTCTCAATTGGGATAGATTCATTTACATAACCGGGGGTGCTTGAGCTTTCTTTGCCAGCAGCTTTAGGTCCGCAGTGCACTTGGCAACTGTCTCCTTTTCCTGCTCTGCGGAGATGCTTTGCACCACGTGCTTTTCCACCCAATTTATCATGTGCTCTTGTTCCTTTCGACGCGTCATGTTCTGCACAGCTATATGATAGTCCAGGCGATTCTTTACTTCCTTATATACTCTATATAGTCGTTCCCGGTAAGTAACCTCCAAAGCCATAGCAATGTTATTCCTTTGCACATCAAAAAGGTAATGGCGCTTCTGAGTCAGTGCCTGCTGCGACTTCTCCATATCAATTGCATTCTGGATTTGCTGGATGGAAGCCTGCTTCGCCTCTTCTAGTTGGGCAAGTTTTGGCTCATTGATTTTATCAGCAAATGCTGCAACAGAGGGACCATATTTTTTAATTCCATAGACCGTTATCCCTATTAATGACATGGCAGTGAAGGTCTCTGCGGTAATCACATATATTTCTCTGGATAAAGCATACAAGATAAGCCCAGTTCCGAGCACATAGGGTCCTGTTACGCCAGTTTTAGGATAAAGAAACTGGAAGAATTCCTCAGGGATCAGTCCATAACGAACTTTTCCTCCATATTCAGGAAGAGGTGGTACAGGGGCAAGGTGTGGCTGCCCTGTATGGAAGGTCCTTGTTGCCTGCAATATTCCTGGACCTAGGAAGGCTGCATTCTTCAGAGACGGGGCCGCTGTGGCGGCGGCGGAAAGTACCACCCGGGACAGCATGGTCAGCGAAGGTGCAGGTAGCAATCTTAGAGTCCCTGTCGAGATGATACTCTTTCTATCTAATACGGCTTAGTCACAAGGCTTAACTAGTGATGGTGAAAGGATGGTAAGATGCAGGCGAAGACAAGGAAAACCCCACCCTTTCTAGCCTGAAGCACTGTGGGAAAAAGGAGAGAGGCAGAGATGGAAAGACTAACTTCCTCTTATCTCCCAACACTACCTCAAGGCCAAACTTCAAGGGCAGTGGGCAGCTTTAGGAACATCCAGGTAATTTGGGGTACTGGAGTGGCATGAGCATTTTGCTCCAATCCATGCCTGGGACTCTAGGAGGCAGTCACTTCCCATGTTGCCCTCTGCACCTCTGGGACAACTTCATCAAGTTGTCCACCTGGAGGTGCCATGGGGTGAGATCAACTTCCTGATGTTTTAGTTTTTGAGTCAGCTTTTGGTGCTCCAGTGACGTGGATTCAATGTAGAGGAAACAGAATTTGGGGAGCTCTATTTCTCAGTAAGTGTGTTTCGATGCTGTGACAGACAAATGGGAGGCACATCCCTTTAGGAAGGGTTATTCACATCAGTAAAGTGCAGTGAGGCCACATGAGCCAGGGAAGGCCATCAGCCACCGCCCAAGCTACGAGAGGCTAGATCGCAAGTGGTACCAGCCGCCAATTGTAGCTATGAGTACCAGCGGGGCCAGCCATGAGCAGCTGTTCAAGGTCATGGCTGTGGAGACTAGAGGAGACAAAGAATATTAAATGGCATTTGGGCCTCTTTCCCCTCAAAGCCACAAGATCATATAAACTCTAATCTGCCCTACCCAGACATCACATTGACACAGAGAAGGAAAAGAAATAAGATTCTAAAAAACTGAGTAATACCTAAGAATGTCAAAATTATTGCTTCAAGCTAAGAACTAGACTAAAGCATTTTGCTTTGTTTTGTTCTTTTTGTTACCCAGTGGGTGGGGCTCATTAACAAGATTAAGGCTGTTCTAAATCAAATAAAGAAGTTATATTTTGTCTGCATAGTGGAATTGTAGTTTAAATAAACGTATAACCTCATCACCAGAGTGTATGTTTGCTCATAGTTTCCACTCCCTCATACCCTCACTTGAATATGATCCATCATGACATCTCCGCCAACTTCTCAATTGCTCTTTAAATCATAACCTACAACTTCATTTTTCACTCTTAAGCATCTGGCTTGCTCATTATTTATTATTTCAAGGAATCCCCTAGCCAGAGAATCTGCTTGCCCCAAGTTATTTTTCTGTCCCAGGTTGTATGGATTGAGATTTTAATTTTGGGTTAGGAAATAGGGAGACGGAGCTACACACAAAAGAATTTCCAAGAAAGCATCTAAAGGTAGATAAATTAATAGTCAATTCTTCATTAGTTTGCCTACGGTTAACGTCATGACCAAAGGAGAACTGGGAAGAGTGCCTTGTCAAGATATTAAAAATGTTCTGTCTTGACAACATGTTGCTTCCCTTTAAACCTCTCCACTTATGTAATTCTTATAAACCTCTCCACTTATGTAATTGTGATTGAGTTTTTCTACTACCAGAAATAAGCTTAGGGAGTTCTGTAAGTTTCATCTCTTTTCCTTATATAGGGAACCAGGGAATCAGTCCGTTCTTTCTTATGCAGAATTTTATTTTTATATTATAACTACCCAGATATTATAGTTAATAAGACATTGCCATTATAGAATAGAATGATTTTCCAAAGAATTTAAATATATTAAAAGAGATGAACTAAAACCACACCATGCTTGAAGATTCAGAAGATAGTTCAGAATTTCGCAGACTCTCTGGGTTATAATTATAGAAATCAGCCATCATTGTTCTTTCTGTGTGCATCTAAGAGAGTTTTTGGTTAATAGTCTAAGTCAGCCTATAATGTGTATCTCATGTTGCATTTGTTCTAAGTTTCATTCTATCCAAAAGCAAATTCAGAGTGTCCTGTGGTGCATTTCCTATCTCATAAACATCTTTGTCAGGAACTCCACATGTTCACACAGCGGGGGTATTGAGGTTCATTTAAGGGGAACCAATTGGAAAGCTGATTTTAGGTGATGTACACTTCAGCTTGAGCACAGTCTGGTGAGCTGATGGCAAAGCCACATGATGCCCCCAAGGGTGCTGGGAAAAAGAGGTGGCTACTGGTTTACTTGCACGTCTACCATCAGCTGAGTTTAAACCTGCCTTTTTCCCAGTTCATGTGTCAGTGGCAAGAGGAGCACACTGATATGAGGATTTTATAGCTGGCGTTCGGTTTAAACCTGGGCATTGTTGTCTACTCAGAAATATCACATGGGTTTACCCAAGGCCAAACCAAGAGACCAGTGGAAATGAGAAGGCACAGAAAGTCTTTTGTTTTCCAGCACCACTCCTTAGTGTCATATGTCAAAAAAATGCACTTCAACATCAGTAATTGTTAAAAAACAGATCATGATAGAGCCAAATTATAAAGGAATGTAGCTTCAGTTACAGTTGTAGATAGATAGCATATCATCCTTTACCCTCTTGCCACAGTGGCTCATTCATTCGTTAATTTTCTTTCAACAAGTACTTGGTGAACATATACTATATGCCAGGCTCTTTGTAAATTGCTGGATTACAAGTCTTCCCAACTGGTTTTTCTGAATTCTAGAAGGACCCTCTCTTACCTCAGACTTATTAGTATATTTGCTTGTTTGTAGAATTTTTGCTCCCAACACAGCTCAAAATCTGAGGACAGGAGTATGTACAGTGAGCAGTCTTGGGGAGAGAGTTCAGTGAGGGTTAATGAAGGCTGGGGGCATCTGAGATTACATAGCCAGACGTTCAACCAGAGAAGGATTAAGGGGTGAGGTTTCTGGGCATTTCCCCAAGCACCTAATCTATAAGGGGCACTAAACAGTACTAGACATAGAAAAGAAAGGACACGGGTTTTTGCAAGAACTCTCCTCACAGATTGCATTCTCTGTGGCTGGAAGGAACACTTCGACAAGAGACTTGGATTGGGGCAAGGGCAGATGAATGTTTTGATTTCCTGAGTGGAGTCCCCATGCTTAGTTGAAAGAACTGAGTTGCTGAGGAAAATAAAAGAAACTGAGGGTGGACATGGTGGCTGATACCTGTAATCCCAGCACTTTGGGAGGCCAAGGTGGGAGGATCACTTGAGCCCTGGAGTTTGAGACCAGCCTTAGCCAAATAGTGACACCCCATCTCTACCAAAATATAAAATTACCCAGGCATGGTGGCATGCACCTGTGGTCCCAGCTACTCGGGAGGCTAAGGTGGGAGGATTGAACGAGCCCAAGAAGTGGAGGCTGCAGTGAGCTGTGATTGCACCACTGCACTCCAGCCTGGATGACAGAATGAGACCATGTCTCAAACACCACCACCACAACCACAACAAAAGAAACTGAGGACTCCCTACATATCTTCCTTCTCAGCTTTTCCCCTTTGTAGTGCACAGTCTCTCTTCCAAGTTAAACAAGTGTTTAAAGAGTATTAAAAAATTGTCAATTAGCTATACAAGGTGCCTGATTCCATGTTTAACCATCTTCTTGCTTCTCTGGGATCTACAATTTGTGTGGCTTGAAAAGGAGGAAGGCAGAAAGCCACATGAGAGCTAGAGGGGTGTTTAGAGTTAGAGGAGAACTCCAGCCCAATTTCTACCCCTGCCCTTCTGCCTGCAAAGCAGAGCAGGCTTTTGAAAAATGTGATGTGAGTCAATGTGTCTAAGGCCATCTCTCCTTTCTCCACTATGGCATCTCCCTTGCTCCAGGCACCAAGTGCTGTGGGTGTGAGCCCTGACAATTTAGAGTTCGCCAGGGTGGTTCCAGACATTCTGCTTGCCCACCCTTCATCACAATTTAATTGTTACCTGTTTGGTCCCCTTATGGCCTTACTAGCTGATTCTTACTAAAGTACTGTGTTCTAAAATAATGGTTGACTTTGGATCCATGTCTGACTTCTCCAGATAGAGGCATAGAGTTCAAAAGCAAAACATGAGAGATGGGTAGTCTTTTTCAAAGGCATGCATCTGTCATGGTGGGCTCTGTGACAGATGGAGAGAGATTTAGGGGCATGTGCATCTGTCAGTGACACACTCAAAACCACAGCACCTGCGTGGCAAAAGAAGTTCCCATTCATGCCACAGGCCTCTTCCTTTAACCTCACTGGTTAAGTTCCAAGTGATTTTCAGGTGCAGTACAAACCAGAGGACATCAGGTTTTGTTAAATGTTCTTTCCCTGTTTTCCTTTTTAAACTTCTTCATCTGCTTACTGTAGCCTAGCATTTATTAGCAGGAGAGAATGGTTTTTCATTTTAGGGGTAATACATTAGTGAGCTTTTTCTCTACTGTGAACAACGGGTGCATGGAAATCATAGGCGGGGAGAACAGGCAGCAGCAATCAGACTAATACACTCTGCGGGGAGGAGGAGCACCAGGCACTTTAATTGACTCATGCATTAGGGATCTGAGACCATTTTAAAAGATCTCAGTCTGCAGTAGAACAGTCTGTCAGCTTTCATTTGGGACTTTAAAGTGAACTGGGGAATATTACCTAGGGAGAAGAATTTTGTAAATGTTTTACACTAGTTTCTTATGAGCATATATTAGAATTCAAATATATTTCTTTAATCCTGTTGACAATTTTTCACTTGGAAAAGACTTGAGCAAAATAGCTCTTATGTGATTTCACTTGAACCAACAGGCCCCATTACCATTTGAAATAAAAATCCCCTTGAATTTAAGCTTTTTTTCTTCAGTGTGGTGATTCATTTTTTATTTCTAATGGTTAATCTCCTTGATTCCTTCCATTTTATTACCTTTTGTTTTTTCTCAAAATATTAAGAGTCATAGGCAACAACAGAAAGTGGAGTGTTTTATGCTTAATTTCTGATACAGAAATTTGGCAGAGTGTTTGACTAAAGAGTTTTATGAGAAATAAACAGACATCTTTATGAACTGAGGGTTTCCATGAGCACATTCCCACATTGACCATCTCCTGGAGACAGGTAACATATCATTCTCTTCTGCATTTTTAAGAAAGTGTGAGAGGCATTAGCAACTATTTGCTAAAATCACAGAAGCAAAGACTCTAAGTGAAGACTGAGAAGTAAACAGCTTGGTTCCAATTTGTTTACATGGATTATTTAGTTTCTCTCTCTCTCTCTCTCTCTCTCTCTACAGGTTCTCGCTCTTTTGCCCAGGCTGGAGTACAGTGGCAAGATCTCGGCTCACTGCAAGCTCCGCCTCCCAGGTTCATGCCATTCTCCTGCCTTAGCCTCCCGAGTAGCTGGGAATACAGGCACTCGCCACCACACCCAGCTAATTTTTTGTATTTTTAGTAGACATGGGGTTTCACCATGTTAGCCAGGATGTAGTTTCTTTCTTCTTCTTTTTTTTTAATGTACTACTCTATCGTGTTCTTATTCTCTAATAATGTAAGAGAAGAAAAATTGCATTAATTATAACCATCAAATTTTAGTTTCTAAAAGAGACCTTAGAATAAGAAGGATCTAACTAGGTGTGATGATATACACCTGTAGTCCAAGCTACTTAGGAGGCTGAGGTGGGAAGATCCCTTGAGCCTGGGAGTTCGAGGCCAGTGTGGACAGCATAGCAAGACCCTGTCTCAAAAAAAGAAGAAAGAGTAAGGTGGATCTGGCATTTACTGAATGGACAAAGAAAATAAAAATTCTATTATTCCAGGAATTTTTTAAAAATGAGTTTTTATTTGCTGCTGTCAAATGTAAGTATGGAATTTGAAACAGGGTGGAACTCGAAAGCAGATAATGTAACTGAATATGAACTGAGGTAATTGAAAAGCACTGAGGTAGTTAGGAAGGATGAAAAAGACCTACTATTTGATAGCATAACAGGGTGACAATAGTCAATAATAATTAGACATTTAAAAATAACTAAAAGAGTATAATTGGAGTATTTGTAACACAAAGGATAAATGCTTGAGGGCATGGATACTCCACTCTCCATGATGTGACTAATTCACAGGGCATGCCTGTATTAAAACATCTCTGTACCCCATAAATATATCTATCTACTATATACCCACAAAAATTAAAAATTAAAAAAATAATTGAGGCCACTCTAGGAATGTGTGTGTGTATAATATCTTTCATTTTATAACAACCCAGTCTGTCAAACTTCCTTTTTTTCCCCCCATGGAATTTATAAATTGGGAGGAGCATTCTGTATACTTCATAAATTAACTTAACTTTGATGGTCATTTAAATCTTTCAGTGAGATCCTGGAAAACAAAGAGGCTAGAGGGACACAATATGACAGTGCTGTGCTGAGGGTATATTGAGGAATATCTGTTTTTTAGAATCCGAACTACCGGAGGAAATAACTAAAATGAATGAACAAATATAACTTGGAGTGAAGATAAATAACAATTACATGGTCGGGGTGGTGGCTCACATCTGTAATCCCAGCACTTTGGGAAGCGGAGGCAGGCAGATCACAAGGTCAGGAGTTCAAGACCAGCCTGACCAACATGGCGAAACCCCGTCTCTACTAAAAGTACAAAAATTAGCTGGGAGTGGTGGTGGGTACCTGTAATCCCAGCTACTCAGGAGGCTGAGACAGGAGAATCGCTTGAACCTGGGAGGCAGAGGTTGCAGTGAGCTGAGTTCACGCCACTGCACTCCAGCCCGGGCAACAGGGAAAGACTCCACTTCAACAACAAAACAAAACAAAACAAAGCAACACAACTACACTTCGCCAAACACAATGCTATTCATGTACAACATTTCACTGAGTCTTTACCAGACCTTGAGAGTAGGGGCTCTCATTCCCATTCTGTGGAGGGGTGCTGCCCAGCTGGCCTGGCACACGTATCCTCTGCTGGGAAATCCAATGCTGTCTGTCCTAACCCTTGAGGCCTTCCCAGTAAATACTCTGCTACCCACAGTGGATAATTCTTCTACCTACAAAAATATTTACGTAGGGGTAAGGTTGCCAGAATTAGCAAATAAAAATAGAGAACACCCTTCATATGTCCCAAATATTATATGGGACATACTTAGACTAAAATAATTTGTTGTTTATCTGACAATCAAATTCAACTGGTGTCCTGTAATTTATCTGGCAACTCTAGGTAAGAGAACAATGGGAACAAGGCACCTAAAGGAAAAAGTAGGTAAGAAATTGGAACCCAACAATGAGCCTAAGGTCCAATAAACAGTGAGGAACGTTCCTAAGGAACAAAAGATGTATCTGACTTACTCTTCTATCAAATGAAGCTGTAGTAGAAAGTGGTAGCAATATCAAGATGAGGGTAAACTGGAAAGAAGTATACTTGGGGTAAGCTTTCAATAACAGGGACGGTTATCAAGAGTTACTTTTATCTAGAAAGGACTCAGTTATTATTCCCTGGAGTAAGGCCTACCATTCTATCCCTAATGGCTAATGCCCTGGATACCAACAGTAGCCACTCATTATATGGGCATTGAATAACTGAACTGGGAGAACAAACTTAGGAGTGATATTAGTTGCCATGCATTAGCTCTGTCACTTTGATAAGGTTACTTAACATCTTTGGGCTTCAATGTCTTTATTTGTAGAATAGAGTTAATATTATTGCCTTTTGCTCAATAAATGGCAGAAGTGGCTTGTCTTCTTCATTGTCATCATCATCATCATCATCATTATCTAGAGTAGGAACTGGTAAATGTTTTCTGTAAAGTCCCAGATAGTAAACATTTGAGGTTTGTTGGGTCATAATGTCTCAGTTCCAAGACCCAACTCTACCATTATAGTCTGAAAACAGCTACAAACAATACAAACAAGTATGAACATGGCTGTGTTCCAATAAAACTTTACTTACAAAAACAGGCATTGGGTCAGATTTGGCCTGAGAGTTGTAGTATGCCAATCCCTGATTTAAAGCAGGGCTCCTCAATCACCTCGCAAATCTCATCATTACAGGGAAAGGATGGGAAAAGAAGAAAGGAGGTGCCCCTGGAACTGGTAGATAAGCTGGAGCACATTTCTAGCAGGAGGTGTGTAGAAGCCCCACACCTAAGTGTAGAGAAAGGAAAGCAGTAGAAGACTTGGGTGTCAACTGTGTGTAGTGAATAACAATAGCCTTCTGGGAAGCCCTGACTTAGAAGAATAAGTAAGAAAGATGTAGCCTCTCTAACAAAACCTGGAGGGCAAGGATTGGATTTTACATACTTCTATAATAATACCTAATATATACTGGGTGCTATATTATGTGCTGGCTGCTGTGCTAAGCACTTTATATGCATTATCTCATTTAGTACACCCCAAATTCTCAAGGAACAGGCATATTACTCTCCTCACATTCTAGATAAGGAAGCTGAGATTTGGAAAGACTCATGATCGTAGTTACCCAGAGTTCAATTTCAAGCAGTCTGACTCCAATGTCTGAATGCCTAACTCCCGTACCATATTGCTTGTATCTTGTACAGGCCTAGCTCAGTACCATGTACAGGGCTGGATTCAGGACCATTCTATAACCATTTGTAGAACAAGCAAATGGATGGATGGATGGACAGATGGATAGGGCTTTTATTTCTAGGTAAATCATTATCCATACAGTAGATGCTTAACCTTTGGCAGAATTGTTAGCATGTTTATAAATAATCTTACGAAGCTATAGATTAGGTTTTCCGGGGAATCTGAAGTATTTTAGCCACAGGATGTCTCACACATTACCATAATTTACTAGAAGTGTGAGGAATTTATCTTCCACAATTCAAATGTGGAGAATGGGGCATAGAGAGATTATAGGTCTTCTTAATTGCAAAAAGTAAATAGTGAAAAAACTAAAGCAGTGTTATTCCAAAGAAAGGGTTTTCTTTACCAGGTTTGATGGGACAATGTAACTATCTGTCACAAGCATTTTCACAATTTCTTAGTGACTTACAGCAAAATATTAGCAGCTGTGTTGAGTAAAAGTCTGCATTTTTGAAAAAGTGCAAAAGGAGACCGAGGCGGATGTATCACCTGAAGTCAGGAGTTCAAGACCAGCCTGCCCAACATGGTGAAACCCCATCTCTACTAAAAATACAAATATTAGATGGGCACGGTGGCACACGTCTATAGTTTCAGCTACTGAGGCATGAGAATGGATTGAACCTGGGAGAGGTTGCAATGAGCTTAGATGGCGCCACTGTACTCTAGCCTGGCTGACAGAGTGAGACCGTGTCTCCAGGAAAAGTAAATAAATAGAAAGAAAAAGTGCAAAAGGGAAAAATATAGCTTATAAATAATTAATAAGTGCCTGGTTTACTTTGTCATGTTTTTGTTTTATTGGTTGAGTTTTTTTTTTTTTTTTTTTTTTTTTTTTAAAGAACAAAATCCTTGCAGTATGCGGAGAAAGAAGGAAGTGAGAGAAACTAATTAATGTATTTCTCTATGTTCCCTTGGAGAATCATGGGCTTTGCATATTGAAAGTCATTTTCCTCTGATGATAGGAGATTGTGCTGAAATTTCTGTAGTGGGACATGGGAAAGAGTAAGAAAATGCATGAAAACCATCCCAAAGCCAGTGACTTGTGAGAATCTGGCGTGTACTAGGGGCTTGTTGGGAGATGGGCCTTGCAGCTTTTTCACTGCCTTTTCCAGAAACATCTGCTACTAGTATTTTAATTGGTTCTTCTCATCCCCGTAAATAGTCAATGACTTCTACATGATGTTGAGCTAACAAATTTTTTCCCACTGAAAATGTTTTAAACTACAATAAGATACACAAAACATAAAACTTGTTATTTTAACCATATTTAAGTGTATATACAATTCAGTGGCACTAAGTAAATTCACAGTGTTGTGAATTATCACCACCATCCATCTCCACAACTTCTTTTAATCTTGCAAAACTGAAACTCTGTACCCATTAGACTAAACTTCCCTCTCCCTAGCCCCTGACAACCACCATTCTACTTCCTGTCTCTATTAGTTTGACTGCTCAGATACTGTCTTAGTTCATTATCTGTTGCTTATAACAGAACACCGGGTAATTTATAAAGAATAGGAATTTCTTACAATTCTGGAGGCGGGAAAGTCCAACATTGAAGGGGCACATCTGGCGACAGCCTTATTGTTGGTGGGGGCTCTCTCTGCTGAGTCCCAAGGTGGTGCAGGTTATCACGTGTCGAGGGGGCTGAGCATGCTAAGGTGCTGGCTCGGGTCTCTTTTATAAAGCCACCAGTTTCCTTCCCAGGATAACACTTTAGTCCATTAATCCATGAATGGATTAATCCATTCATAAGGGCAGAGCCCTCACCATCCAATCACCTCTTAAAAGCCCCGCCTCTCAATATTGTTACACTGGGGATTAAGTTTCAACATGAATTTTGCAAGGGACATTCAAATCATAGCAGGTACCTCACAGAAGTGAAATAATACAGTATTTTTTTGTAACTGGCTTGTTCACTTTGCATCATGTCCTAAAGGATATACATCCTCATAGCTGTCTTTCTTGACACCCCCAAGTGATATCCCTCTAAAAGTTTCCCGTAACACGATGAACTTCTCTTTTATATAATTTGTGAAAGTTGTGATTTTTAAGTTAAAAATGGGTATTTAGTTGGCCATGCAACTATGATGTCAAGGAAGGGTAGGGAATTCAGGCATAACCAACTCCAGCATTTCCAGCAATGTTCCCGGGCCTCTCTGCGTTGGTTTCTTTCTAAGCTAAGCATTCCACTCATGGTGGAGATTGTGTTCTCCTCACAGTCAGCCATTCAAGCTTAAAAGGTCACAGGGTGATTTGGCATTTCTATGTGTGATGATATTTCTAGTGTCTGTCTCCTTCCCTGGATGGCAAGGTCACTTTGTACCCTACATCCCTGGCACATTTCCTGGCATAGAGTGAATGAATGGAGGGTTAACGAGACCTAAAAGATTCATGTGTGAAGAGAGGAGAGGAAGGAGACATGACTAAACTGGGAGGCATGATGCCTTTAGGATGATGGCTTTCTGTGGAGAAGTTCCTGATTCTTTAAAATTAGAATGCATTTGATATAAACTACACAAAGGCAGATGGTTTCAAAATCAAAGCTTTGAGAAATTGAGACCTTATTTCAACAATTGCTGAAATAAGAAAAATGGTTCTTTTAAAATATATCTTATTCTAAAAACAATTTTCCATTGTTAAAAAATTGAGAACTGAGTGCAGAGTTCCCATCCACCCCACACCGAGTTTCTCCATTATTAATATCTTATATTACACTATGGTACACTTGTTACAATTAATGATCCAGTAGTGGAAACATTATTATTAATTACAGTCTAGAGTTGATTCAGATGTCTTTATTTTGTTTACTTACTTTTTTCTGTTCCAGGATCCGGTATTCATTTCCTATGACCACTATAAATATTTTTGACAAACTGGGTGGCTTAAAAATAACAGAAATGTATTGTCCTAGAGGCTAGAAGCCTAAAACCAAGGTGCCAGGAAGATTATACTCCCTCTGAAACCTATAGGAGAGCCCTTCCTTTTCTCCTCCTAGCTTCTGGTGGCTGCTGGCAATCTCTGGTTCCCAGGGCTTACAGCTACATAATTCCAATCCCTGCCTTCACTGTCAAATGGCCTTCTCCATGTATCTTCACATGGCCATGAGATTCTTATAAGGACAGCTGTCGTACTGGATTCAGGACCTACCCTACTTTAGACTGCATCCCAACTTAACTAGTTACACTGTAATGACCTTATTTTCAATTAAGGTTGTATTCTGAAGTACTGGGGGTTAGAATGTCAACATATCTTTTTTTGTGAGAGGAGATATGATTTAACCCATAACAGATCTCATGCAAGACACCACATTATGTCATGTCTCTTTAGACTTTGCTTGGCTGTGGCAGTTTTTCAGATTTTCCTAATTTTCTGATGACTCAACAAATTGAAGACTACTGGATATGTGTTTTGTAAGATGTCCCGCTTTTTGGAATGTGTCTGATGTTTTCTTATGATAACACTAGGGTTATGTGTTACTGGCAGGAAAGTCATAGAGGTAAAGTGATACTTTCATCACATCTTATCAAGGGTACACAGTGTCAACAAGATTTATCACTGTTGATGTTGACCTTGGTCACCTGGCCGAGGTAGTGTTTGTCAGGTTTCTCTACTGTAAAGTTACTCTTTTTTCTCCCTTTCCACATTGTGCATTTTGGAAAGAAGTCGCTATGCACAGCCCGCACCTAAGGAGTGGGGAGTTAGGCTCCTGCTCTTCAGGGTGAAAGATCTACATAAATTATTTGCAATTCATCTGTGTGGGAGATTTGTCCCTTTCCCCACATTTATTAATTTATTTAATCATGTATTTATATCAGTGTGACCTCATGGATATTTTATACATTGGATTATGTTCCATTACTACTCTATTTTGTTGCTCAGATTATTCTAGTATTGCCAGTGGAAACTCTTACAGTTGGCACCTGTGTCCTTTTGAGAAGCTAGTGCAGAGTTCTCACCTACCCCACACCAAGTTTTTCCTTTATTAATATCTTATATTATACTATGGTACATTTGTTTCAATTAATGATCCAATAGTGATACATTATTATTAACTATAGTCTATAGTTGATTCGGGTTCTTTATGTTTTTTAACGTAATTTTTATTATTAAGTATAGTCTATAGATGATTCAGATTCTTTATTTTTTTAACTTCTTTTTTGTTGTACCAGGATGCTGTAGTAGTTTTCTATCGCTGCCATTAAAAATTTTCGTAAAAGTGGGTGGCTTATAACCTCATGCTATGAATTGAATTGTGTCCTCCAGAAATCCATATGTTGAAGCCCTAAACTTCAATGTGACTGTATTTGGAGACAGGGCCTATAAGTAGATAATAAAGGTTAAATGAGGTGATAAGGCTAGGGCCTTAATCCAATAGGACTAGTGTGCTTCCGGGCGCGGTGGCTCATGCCTGTAATCCCAGCACTTTGGGAGGCCGAGGCAGGCGGATCGCGAGGTCAGGAGATTGAGACCATCCTGGCTAACATGGTGAAACCCCAACTCTACTAAAAATACAAAAAATTAGCTGGGCATGGTGGTGGGTGCCTGTAGTCCCAGCTACTTGAGAGGCTGAGGCAGGAGAATGGATTGAACCCAGGAGGCGGAGCTTGCAGTGAGCTGAGATGGCACCACTGCATGCCAGCCCGGGTGACAGAGCGAGACTTCATTTCAAAAAAAAAAAAAAAAGAAGAATCAGAAGAGACACAAAGGAGCAAGGAGCATACTCGTACGCTTTCCCTCTTTTCTGTCTCTCTCTCTCTCCAGCCTCTGCTTGTGTGTGTGTGTGTGTGTGTGTGTGTGTGTGTGTGCACGTGCATGCACAGAGGAAAGGACGTGTGAGGACACAATGAGAAGATGGTCTCCTACAAGCTAGGAAGAGAAGCCTCTCCAGAAACCAATCCCTTGACATTACCTTGATCTTGGACTTCTAGCCTCCTGAGTCATAAGAAAATAAAGTTCTATTATTCAAGCCATCCAGTCTGTGGTATTTTTTCTTAAGACAGCCCTAGCAGACTAATACATCCCATCAATTTCTTTTTCAAGCACTTCCATATTTTCTGGTACTATAAGATGCTCCAGACTTGTATATTTCCTACCCAGTCCTAAAATCAGCCATTTGTTTTGATGGAACCCTGGTTCCTTTTATCAGAGAAAGATATTAGACACCAATATTTGGGCAATAAAAAGCTTTTAAATAAGGAAAATGAATGGTTCGGGAAGCTGAGAGGGAGAAGAGAGTTGTAGGCACAATGCCCATGAAAAAGGAAGGCAGGGAATTGCCCAAGTCAAGCAAAGATTTCCTCGTTAGAGATTCGAGTGGTTAAAGTGAAGAGAGATGAGTGCAGGGATATGAAGAGGACAAGCACAGAAGGTCCCAAAGTCAGCTGAGAGGTCAAAGCAAAGGGCTTTGTTATTAGCTAAGCTACTGATTCTCAGCCATTGAGGAGGTCTTCGAGAATTGACTAAAGATATCCATGTTCCATTGCCTGCCCCACTTTCAAAGAACAACTATCTAGTTGATTGTGACTTCGGAGTCTGAGATCATACATATCTTCAAGAAGTCCAAGCATGATGCAGAAACATATGGTAGGGAATC
This sequence comes from Theropithecus gelada, assembly GCF_003255815.1. Lineage (NCBI taxonomy): Eukaryota > Metazoa > Chordata > Mammalia > Primates > Cercopithecidae > Theropithecus > Theropithecus gelada. The sequence goes on from NC_037680.1 coordinate 34,431,659, forward strand.
TCTGCACTTACAGACCTTGCTGCCCAGCTCTAGCCATCTAGTGAACTTGACCATCAGGTAACCAAGCTAGTGCCTCAGATAGCTTCATACTGAACACTAATGACTGTCAGTCTTTCAAATTATGTGGCCATTTAAATTGATGGCTAGGATGACTGGTTGCACATCCATTCTGTCACTGAACTAGGCTCTTGTCTTTAAACTCAACCATTGAATTTTCTGAGCTTCCTCTGAATGTTGTTCCACATGCAGTCACATTTTAACATAAGTCATACGTCATATCTTGGCAGCCAGGAATGACCAAACTTAAGCATCTTGCTGGCACAAAAAGAGGTCTTAATGACTTGACTTTGGTCATCTTGGGCAAAAGGGTAAAAGTGATTTGTCCTAGGGAGGCTGTGTACAGACTACAGATTATTGCGGGGAGAATTTGTACAGTGTCTGGCACACAGAGCTCTGAAGTGGGAACACCTCACTTGCCGTAGTTCTTACCCCAGTAGGGCTTCCTCCTTTTTTCCATCCTTTTCCTCTTATCAAGCACTTGGGCCTTTGTCTCATACCCTAGCTGTTTATGGCTTCTAAGTTCAATGTTCTATCTAGACCTTTCATCCTTCAAGGGCCCCAGTTCAAAATATCTTCTTGGTCTTCACCACTCATCAAAATTCCCATTTTCTGGGATTCTGATCTCATCAAGATGTTGGGAGAATGCATTTTGCTTAGTTGGTTAAAGAAGTCCATCATAGACTGTGAATAACTTATAGGCATTAACACATTAATTAACACATATTATGAATACATTAAATGCATGCAACCTTTTTCAAGCACATCTGATTTATGTGTATGTGTGTGCATGCACATGCGTGTGTGTACAAACAGGCATGCACACAGGCACTCTTCCCATGACTTGTGTCCAACCTGAAGGCTGTAGATCATGGTGATTAGGAGGGCAGGCTCTGGAGTCAGTCTACTGAGTTTTCTATCTGGACTCAGTCTCATTATTTGTGACACTGTATGAAAGCTACTAAGGCTTTCCAAGTATTAGTGTGCCTTCATCTCTACAATAGGTCTAGTAATAAAGGCTATCACTTTAGGTTATTGTAGAGTTAAATGAGATGATATATATAAAGCACTTCAAGGAGTGTCAGGTGCACAGTAAGTTGTCAAGTAAATGTTAGTTATTATGATAATGGGTAATTGAGACAGTCATCCTCCCATCCTGCCTCTGCTTTGAATATCAGAAAGGTGGGACACAATTTGATATTCCTTTCTCAAAAATTTCTTGCTGATGAGAAACACATCTTCTTTTGTTTTGTCCATGAGTAGATTGCAAAATTCCAAGAGGTCAGCATCTTACCTTAAAGTAATTTGAAGGTTTGTGCTATGGACTAAATTATGTTCCCTCAAAATTCATGTGTTGAAGACCTAACTTCCAATGAGATAGTATCTGGAGATGAAACCTTAGGGAAGTAATTAGATTTAGATGAAGTCATGAGGGTAGGGCCCCATAATGAGATTAGTGCCCTTAAAAGAAGAGCCACCAGAGAGCTCACTCTCTCCCTGCCATGTGAGGACACAGTGAGAAGGTGGCCGTCTACAAGTCAGGAAGAGAGCCCTCACCAGAAACCAATTATGCTGGCACCCTGATCTTCGACTTCCAGCCTCTGGAATTGTGAGAAATAAATGTTTGTTCTTTAAGTCACCCAATCTATGGCATTTTAGTATGGCAGCCTGAGACGACTGATATAGTTTGAGTGATAGCATGTCCTTACAACTATCCAAGTATTAAATATCAGAACTTTTCAGTGAACTTGAAGAAACTTAGCTTATTCAGTTTTATCTTAATAGTAAAGCTAAGACTTAATCCATTGACATGTGATCAGGCTAACTATGTTAATTATAACAACAGGGCACAACCCCAGCCAGATTTCTTTCAGATGAATCATAAAATATTATTTCTGAACTGAATAAGAACTTAGGAGTCATTTGATCTGTCTCCCTATATGGCAGATAAGGTCACTGAAGCCCAGAGTGGCTAGAGGTTTAGTATAAGTCACACAGCTAGAGCCCAGATTTTCTCCCTCCATGCTAGTGTTCCCCTCACACAAGGCCTTAGTGTATATCCTCAGTCACAAGGAGGCCCTGGAGGGGCTGTAGAGGATGAATTAGCCCAAATCAGTGCTCCTAGAAAGAGTGCAAAGATTTCCTTTCTAAAGTGTCTTTATATATATTTGAGAAAACACTGTGTAGCAGCACTGACTTTTTATTTTCACTGTAACTTAGAGAGTCAAGGAAACTGTAGTTTATTTTTAAAAATAATAGATTTAAACTTCCTCCTGAGCTCCTACTCCCTCAGGGGGTTAGGGATATGGGGAGTGGTGGGACTGGCACAGTGGGCGGGGCCACCTACATCTGCCAACAGACAGTATCACTGTCTCTTCCATTTAAACAGTTTCTTCTAGATCATTTCGATTATTTGGGGTTGGTCTTTTGAATTTCTTTCCTCTCTTCCTGCTCCTTCTCAGGATGGCCTTGAATCTGGGTGCAGGTTTGTGGTCTGGCCTTTGGCCTATGTGTCTGAGTTGTACCTGGACCCATATCACCTCTGGGTGCACAGATCAGGTAATTTGGCCCTCGCCCAGGCCTCCACTAGCTCACTGATTCTTTCAGTGGCTTCTTTCCCTTTACTGAGGCATGTGGGAACTTTTGGCTCCTCTATCCCAGGGACAGGCACGTTGCATCCCTCAGACCAAAGCCTGTTTTTTAAAATAAAGTTTTATTGGAATATGGCCATACTTGTTTATATACATACAGACTACAGCTGCTTTTAAGCTAAAACAATAGTATTGAATAGTTGTGACAGAGACTTTCTTGTCCACAAAGCCAAACGTATTTACTAGTTAGCCGTTTACGGAAAAGTTTGCTGACTTACTGCTCTCTAATAGAACTTTCTATGATGATGGAGACATTCTTTCTTTGTGCTGTACAATGCAGTAGTCTTGAGCCATACATAGTTATTGAGCACTTGAAATGTGGCTAATGCAACTAAGAAAACACATTTTAAATTATATTTAATCTCGATTACTTTAAATTTAAGGAGCCTGTGTGGCCAGTGGCTACCATATTGGACAGTGTAGTTCTAGATACTGAATGAGCCTTGAGGAGCCAGGAATTCTACCTTTGGGTCTTCTCCCTGGCCATTTCTCTATTACTGCTCCTGGGACATGTATCCGCGTGCAAGGTTTTTATCAGGGGTTTGCATCTTTCCTCAGGCACAGTGGGGAAAACATGCTATTAAACCCTGATGTTCCAGATTCTCCCATATCTAGCAAAGGTTAAATGTCCAGCACTATCTACCCTACCCCAGTGTTTGACCCAAGGATAGGACACAAAGAGAGAACTTTGTAGTACTCTCCTTTTTACACTATCCTTTGGGTCTAGGAGGGCAGGAATTCCCTCCTTTCTCATGTGGCTAGGACTTCCCTTATAAGATGCTCCATCTTCCTCCACGATAACACTGGTTCTTTTTCCGTCAGAGGACTATCCGATGGATGAGGTGCAGAGATAGAAACCAGCTGGACTATAAGGGAGATCCATCATACTGGCATTCCAAAATACTGTTCTTGATAGGACTGCTGCATTACCTCGATTTATGAGAGGTGTGAAGCTTGACTATGCTCAGATTCATTGCACATTTGTTGGGTATGTGATACGTTTCAAGCACTCAATCCACTGTTAGGAAGAACACATTCTGCTCCCCCGCCCCCCTTTTCTGTTCTTCCCCTGCATCCCCAAGTTGACAAATACAGTTTCACAATCATCCCTTTGAGTCTGATTTCAGCAGTTGTAGAGGGAATACTTGCAATATAAGCATAGCTTTTTCTTGAATGATTTAACTTTTTTTTTTCTAAACAATTACCTTTTCTGGAGAGCCATTCTTGATTACCTCATTTAGGTCCACATCACTCACCTGTCCTCTTTCCCTGCTTTACTTTTCCCCAGAGCACTTCATCACCTGACAAACTCTGCGATTACCTGATGAGCTCATGTTCTGTCTCCCTCTTTACAATATAGACTACATGACAGCAGGAATTCTATTTGATTCATTGCTATATTCTTATTACACAGAGCAGTGCCTGACAGAAAGTAGGTACTCAAATATTTTTGAATAAGTAAAAGAATCAAGATTATACCTTGTAGTATAACTTTGATGTCTGAAGACAAACCAGGAACCACTCATTGCATGGTAGAGTCTGGTGTACCCCCTGGCTGCTTGCAACATGGCCACTGCCATCTGGCGATGACCATCTCTGCCTCCTGCCCTGCAGCCCCTGCCACCACTGCCTGGGGACCAGCTGTAGGATTAGGCCACCACTTTCTTTTTTTCTTTTATTACACTTTAAGTTCTGGGGTACATGTGCAGAACGTGCAGTTTTGTTACACAGGTATACATGTGCTATGGTGGTTTGCTGCACCCATCAGCCCATCACCTACGTTAGGTATTTCTCCTAATGTTATCCCTCCCTTAGCCCCCCACCCCCCGACAGTTCTTGGTGTGTGATGTTCACCTCCCTGTGTCCATGTGTTCCCATTGTTCAACTGCCACTTATGAGTGAGAACATGTGGGGTTTTTTTGTTTAATTTTTTTTTTGTTTTCTGTTCTTGTGATAGTCTGCTGAGAATGATGGTTTCCAGTTTCATCTATGTCCCTGCAAAGGACATAAACTCATACTTTTTATGGCTGCATAGTATTCCATGGTGTATATATGCCAATTTTCTTTATCCAGTCTATTATTGATGGACATTTGGGTTGGTTCCAAATCTTTGCTATTGTGAACAGTGCCACAATAAACATACTTGTGCATGTGTCTTTATAGTAGAATGATTTGTAATCCTTTCAGTATATACAAAGTAATGGGGTTGCTGGGTCAAATGGTAGTTCTAGTTCTAGATCCTTGAGGAATCGCCACACTGTCTTCCACCATGGTTGAACTAATTTACACTCCCACCAACAGTGTAAAAGTGTTCCTATTTCTCCATATCCAGCATTTGTTGTTTGCTGACTTTTTAATGATCACCATTCTAACTGGTGTGAGATGGTATCTCACTGTGGTTTTGATTTGAATTTCTCTAATGACCAGTGATGATGAGCATTTTTTTCATATGTTTGTTAGCCACATAAATTATTCTTTTGAGAAGTGTCTATTCAGATCCTTTGCCCACTTTTTGATGGGGTTGTTTTTTCTTGTAAATTTATTTAAGTTCTTTGCAGATTGTGGATATTAACCCTTTGTCAGATGGATAGATTGCAAAAATTTTCTCCCATTCTGTAGGTTGCCTGTTTACTCTGATGATAGTTTCTTTTGCTGTGCAGAAGCTCTTTAGTTTAATTAGATCCCATTTGTCAATTTTGGCTTTTGTTGCCATTGATTTTGGTGTTTTAGTCATGGAGTCTTTGCCCATGCCTACAACCTGAATGGTATTGCCCAAGTTTTCTTCTAGGATTTTTATGGTCCTAGGTCTTACGTTTAAGTCTTTGATACATCTTGAGTTGATTTTTGTATAAGGTGTAACGAAGGGGTCCAGTTTCAGTTTTCTGCATATGGCTAGCCAGTTTTTCCTCAACACCATTTATTAAATAGGGAATCTTTTCCCCATTGCTTTTTTGTGTCAGGTTTGTCAAAGATCAGATGGTTGTAGATGTGTGGTGTTACTTCTGAGGCCTCTTTTCTGTTCCATTGGTCTATATATTTGTTTTGGTACCAGCACCATGCTGTTTTGGTTACTGTATCCTTGTCGTATAGTTTGAAGTCAGGTAGTGCGATACTTCTGAATAGGAACAGCTCTGGTCTGCAGCTCCCAGTGAGATTGACGCAGTAGGCCACCATTTTCAATGCATAAACACATTCCTCAGTTCTGTGGTGTTCTTGGTCACACATTTATGGAGTTTCTGAAGGGCAGTGGAGATTACTGCCAGGCACAGCACGACCTCTATGCAAACAAGGAAACTGTAGAAATTCATTACTACTCCACCAAGAGGCACCCAAAAGAGTGGTTATCCTGGACACAGAAGTGTTGTATTGAAACCCACAGGGCATTTTACAAGAGTTCTGACCTGGATGGGGTAAACCTCAGTGCATTTCCTTTCTGTTGCCTCGGTATTACTGGATTGAAGAATTGCCGCTTCTTGTTAGGAGGTTAGTTTCATTTATCATTACTTACAACTTCATACTCAAAGCACAGAGAATTTCAAGTGGAGTATATTGAAGTAGACTTCAGTTTCTTTGCATCATTTCTATATTCAACTTTTAAAATTCTTTCATAACCCTATTGAGTGTCCTTTAACTAAATTAACATGGCTAGAATGAACCACCCAGTTCCTGTGGAAGTCACATACAAGAACATGAGGATTTCTTACTACACACAATCCAACCAATGTGACCTTAAACAAATTTATAGAGGAACTTAAGAAGTATGGAGTTTTCACAATAGATAAGAGTATGTGAAGCAACTTATGACACTGCTCTTCTGGAGAAAGAAGGTATCCATGTTCTCGATTGGCCTTTTGATGATGGTGCACCACCATCCAACCAGATTGTTGATAACTGGTTAAATCTTGTAAAATTTAAGTTTCGTAAAGAACCTGGTTGTGGTACTGCTGTTCATTGCATTGCAGACCTTGGGAGAGCGCCAGTACTTGTTGCCCTAGCATTAATTGAAGGCAAAATGAAAGATGAAGATGCAGTACAATTCATAAGACAAAAGCAGCGTCGAGCTTTTAACAGCAAGTAACTTTTGTATTTGGAGAAGTATTGTCCTAAAGATGTGGCTTCGCTTCAAAGACTCCAGTGGTCATAGATACAACTGTTGCAGTCAATAAAACTGGGGTCCCTGATGCTACTGCCTTGGAAGTGGAACTTGAGATAGGACCTGATTTGTTAGACATATTAGCCAACATGTTGGCTTAGTGATCAAGTCTAATGTAGCTTCCATAGGAGTATTGAAAGGCAGTTTTACCAGGCCACAAGCTAGATAGATTTGGCAACCTCTGTGTTTGGGTTACAGTGAACCTATTTGGACACTTGTCAAAAGATTCTTGCTGTTAGCATTTAAAATATGCTTGTCATTTGTACCAATTGACCTTTCCTGAAATCATGCCGTATTGAGTTATGTGTTGTTTAAATCTATTCCCACGCCAGAATCTTATCAATATATAAGAAAATTAGGAGGATTAGGTGCCACCTGGCACAATATTTGTATATTTTTAGTACCATACAGAACTAAAATCCTAGGAACTATGAACACTCTAGACCTTATGTAGTTTATTCCTTCAATCATTTCAAACATTGAAAGTAGGGCCTATATGGTGACTTGCCTGCTCTCTTTCATACTCGCATGTATCAGGTTTGCTTAACCATTGATTCTTTTTTTTTTTTTTTTTTAACCAAGTCTTACAGTGATTACTTAATGTGTTTCAATAAATCTTACTTTGTGCTGTTATGAAAAACCTCCATTTAAAAAATCTACATTGTATAGAAGCACATGTCTTTAATGTCTTCAGACAGAAAGGCCTTACAGTTAATTTAATGTTTGCAATCTGAGGTGCAACTTCACAAGGAAGGCCTGAGAAAAGAATGGGAGGGGGCTATTCATTATTTTTAGCAAAATATTGCCATGGTCTTGTGCAGAGCATGTGGGATATGCCCTTTAATTTAGTAAAATATTTTTTACAGGTAGAGATGATTTGTTACTGTAGCTAAAACAATTCTTAATCATAAAATTTCTGAAATTCTTGTATTTTTTGCATATTTATCAGAAGTTGTTTACCAACTTATTTTTGTTTGAAAGTGATTTTTTATTTCCTTCTCTTCCTAACCTTTCTTGCAAAAAAAGAAGTGGGTTTCTGCTAATGAACTGAGCAGACATCTAATATTTTATATGCCTTTCGAGCTGTGTAACTTAATATTTGGATACTTGATAATTTGTTTTATTACGTAATTGATAAAATAGTGATATATATTAAGGTTAGTTCAACCATATATTTATACTGTCTGGGGATGTGTGGCTTTAGTTCTGTGGGAGAAATAATTTGTCAGTGTCCATCAGCTTGTAAAAACTTAATGTGAGAGCTTAAACATCTAAATAAATAGTGAAATGCATTTATCATCAAAAAACAAAAAACAAAAAAAAAAAAAAGAGAGAGAAAAAGAAAACAAACCGAACTCCTTCCCTATCAGGAGTAAAGACAAAGAAAGACAAATGAGGTGAAGGATATAGGGAATTCCTCTTCACTGCCTTTGTGGGGAGAGGGAGAAACAAAAGTTGTAAAGGAATGTGGAATCCTACCTGCATCAGGGATTGAAAAACCAAAACTTTGAGAAGATGAACGTGACCCATTATGGGCAGAGAAGATTTACAAATCGATGTGTTCAGATTGCCAGATTCCAAGTTTTTACCATGCCCATTTTTTACTTGTTTACAAATACTGTGCCCCAGAATAATTTCTGAAACTTACTTATTTACCTAAAATTTCAGTAGTTGTCAATTGTGGAGGTGTCCTTTATTTTTAAATAACATAATTAGGCTTATGTTTCTGTTTGGAATGAACTAAAATGTTTTCAAATTATTTTTCACCTTAGCATCTTTAAGTTGCAATAAAACTGGTCTAGCAAGTAAAATTTCTAAAGAGTTATTTCAAATGAAATTATATATATTTTATCTATAATATTATGTCACATATACTACATATTATACACATGTATAAACCATAAAGTATTCTGCATTAGTAAGGCATTGCTACTGTTATTATTATTAGCAACTCTGTAAACACTTTGAAATAACTTGGAATAATCTTTTCCCCCCCTTGCCAAGAGTGTGAAATTATTTAAGAATTGGACATGGCCTAACATTTAGTTACTTAATGAAAATAGCATAGATTTCCCATTCTGGTGAAGTGATAGAAAGCTCTACAACCTCATCAGATGGAAAGTAATGGCTCTGAAAATGCAAGAGAAGGGAGAATAGGAGAATCAATTAAATTGTTCTTGTAGTACTAATTACAAATTGTGAAGTGCTGGTTTTGTTTTAGGAGATTTTGAATGGGATTTTACATTAAGGCATATGTAATATCAGGCTAGTTAACCCAAGAAGAAACAAGTCTGGGTAAGTGTTTGGTTATTTTCTTGCCTCAGAGAATTACCTGAATATATTTACTCCAACGATCCCGATTTTATGTAAATGAGCAAAATCTGTGCAATACAAACAGCCCAGATTCAAAGCAAACGTTTGAGAAAAATCATCACTAAAGGCAGGTTTTTGTATTACCTCCCCCCTGTTTTGTGTGACTATGACAGAGATGGGGGTAGAGGCAGAAGTAGTCATTTAAGCATGCTGTTTCCTCACCTGTAAAATGAAGTGGTTAAATGGTTAAGGATCACATGCTCAGATGCTTATGTGGGCCCAGCATATATGTGTATGAAGTTTGCTGCTGAGCTTAAGATCCTATGGAGTTACTGAGGACTGTAATAAATAGAACAGGTATGGCCTTCCCTAAAGCATTCAAACTCAATTTTTTTTTTTTTTTTCAGATGGAGTCTCGCTCTGTCGCCCAGGCTGGAGTGCAGTTGCACAATCTCAGCTCACTGCAAGCTCCGCCTCCTGGGTTCACATCATTCTCCTGCCTCAGCCTCCCGAGTAGCTGGGACTACAGCTGCCCGCCAGCACGCCCGGCTAATTTTTTGTATTTTTAGTAGAGACGGGGTTTCACCGTGTTAGCCAGGATGGTCTCAATCTCCTGACCTCGTGATCCACCTGCCTCGGCCTCCCAAAGTGCTGGGATTACAGGTGTGATCAAACTCAAAATTTTAAGGCTCTTTGCTGTCCAGAGGGCCTCAGTTTGGTCAGCAGGCCTCTCTCTGGCTAGTTGCCTCCAGAGCAAATGATTGCCAAGGTACAAGACATATTTCATGAACTCCTATCTTTTAGGAAACTGCTTTTGATGTCCACCTGTGCAAGTTATTGATTTAGTGCCCATGAGATCCAAAATTATCCTTTTTGCTTGCTCCGTGAAATGAAGCTGGACCCTTTAGTTTTCAGTTGTCAGCTGACACAAGGTTAAGCTACGCTAGTAGAGTGTGCTGAAGAGACATTGCAGGAGAAAGGGTTTTGCTCCCTGATTCCAGTGAGCCCTCTTGGCAGGCTCCTGCAGTGTGGGCAGCTTCTCTAGCGTCCAGCTTATGCAGAGTGCAAAGCTTCTCTAGTGCCCAGCTCCTACAGTAGGGGTGACTCCTTAAGCATCTAGTTCTTGCCGTATACACAGCTTATTTAGTGCTTGGCTTCTACAGTGCACTGTGGTCGTCAGCTTCCCCTAGAAGCCTTTGGGTTCTTTTGTAGCAGAATCTCTCTGGTGAGACATGTCCCTGTGAACAGCTCTCCCTGACACCCTAGAGAGAGGGTTTTCAGCATGTTCCACTGGCAGGGCACCTCAGTGATCTCTCAGCCACTCTGTGAACCACAGCCATGCCCTCCAACAATGTCTTGACTTGTTCAGGCTGTTACATCAAAATACCATAGAGTGGATGGCTTCTAAACAACTGAAATTTATTTATCAAGTTCTGGAGCCTGGAAGTTTGAGATCAGAGAGCCAGCATGGTCAGTTCCTGGTAAAGGCCTTCTTTCAGGTGCATGCTGCTGACTTCTTGTTGTATCTCCCCCTTTGTGGGGACAGGGAGAAGCAAAAGTTGTAAAGGAATATGGAATCCTACCTGCATCAGGGACTGAAAAACCAAAACTTTGAGAAGATGAACATGACCCATTATGGGCAGAGAAGATTTACAAATCAATATGTTCAGATTGCCAGATTCTAAGTTTTTACCATGCCCATTTTTTACTTGTTTACAAATACTGTGCCCCAGAATAATTTCTGAAACTTACTTATTTACCTAAAATTTCAGTAGTTGTCAATGTGTGGAGGTGTCTTTTATTTTTAAATAAAATGATTAGACTGTGTACACTACAATGAGTACCTAAATTTTCAATGCCCAGACACCGATGAACACCCCCAACTATCAAGACCATCCAGGAAAACTTGACTTCACCAAACTGAATAAGGTACCATGGACCAATCCTGGAAAAACAGATATGTGATCTTTCAGACAGAGAATTCAAAATAGCTGTTTTGAGGAAGCTCAAAGAAATTCAAGGTAACAAAGAGAAGGAATTCAGAATTCCATCAGATAAATTTAACAAAGAGATTGAACTAATTAAAGAGAATTGAGCTGAAATTCTGGAGCTGAAAAATGCAATTGACATGCTAAAACAATGCATCAGAGTTCCTTAAGAGCATAGTTAATCAAGCAGAAGAAAGAATTAGTGAGCTTGAAGACAGCCTATTTGAAAATATATAGTCAAAAGAGACAAAAGAAAAAAGAATAAACAAAAATGAAGCATCCCTACAAGATCTAGAAAACAGCCTCAAAAGGGCAAATCTAACAATATTGATCTTAAAGCGAAGGTAGAGAAAAAGATAGGAGTAGAAAGTTTATTCAAAGGGATAATATCAAAGAACTTCCAAAATGTAGAGAAAGATATCAGTATTCAAATACAGAAAGGTGATAGGACACCAAGCAGATTTAACTCAAAGAAGACTACCTCCAAGCATTTAATAATCAAACTCCCAAAGATTAAGGATAAAGAAAGGATCCTAAAAACAGCAAAAGAAAAGAAACAACATACAAAGGAGCCCCAATACGTCCGGCAGCAGACTTTTCAGTAGAAACCTTATATGTCAGCAGAGAGTGGCATGACATATTTAAAGTACTGAAGGAAACAAACTTTTACCCTAGAATACGTTCGATGAAAATATCCTTCAAGCATGAAAGAGAAATAAAGACTTTCCTAGACAAACGAAAGCTGAGGGATTTTATCTACACCAGATCTTTCCTACAGGAAATGCTAAAGGGAGTTCTTCAACCTGGAAAGAAAGATACTAACAAGCAAGAAGAAATCCTTTGAGGGCCAGGTATAGTGGCTCATGTCTGTAATTCCAGCATTTTGGGATACCAATGAGGGAGGGTAGCTTAAACTTAGATGCTTGAGACCAGCTTGGGCAATGTAGTGAGACCTTGTCTCTCCAAATTTTTATTTAAAAATTAGCTGGATGTGGTGGCATGCACTTGCAGTCTCAGCTACTTGGGAGGCTGAGGAGGGAAAATCATTTGAGCTGGGATGCAGAGGTTTCAGTGAGCCAAGATTGTGCCACTGCATTCCAGCCAAGGTGACAGAGTGAGACCTTGTCTGAAAACAAACAAAAACCAAACAGAAAAGACATCATCTGAAGATAGAAAACTCACTGGTAATAGCAAGCACACCGAAAAGCACAGAATATTATAAAACCATAATTGTGATGTGTTTACTCTCTTAAGTAGAAAGACTAAATGGTGAACCAGTGAAAAATAATTACTATAACACCTTTTCAATACATAGACATTTCAATAAGACATAAAGAGAAGAAAATAAAAAGTTAAAAAGCTGGGGGATAAAGTTAAAGTGTAGAGTTTTTATCAGTTTTTTTTGTTGCTTGTTTATTTGTTTGCTTATGCAGTGTTAAGCTGACATCACTTTAAAACAATGGGTTATACGACAGTATTTACAGGCTTCATAACTTCAAATTTAAAAACATAGTATAGATACACAAAAAATAAAAAGCAAGAAATTAAATCATACACCAGAGAAAACCACCTTTAGTCAAAGAAAGTCAGGAAGGAAGGAAAGAAGGAAGAGAAGACCTTCACATACACACACACACACACACACACACACACACCCCCACGGAAAACAACAAAGGGGCAGAAGTAAGTCCTTATTTATCAATAATAGCATTGATTGTAAATGGATCAGACTCTCTAATGAAAAGACATAGGGTGACTGCAAGAATTTTTTTTTTTAAAAAAGACCCATGTATCTGTTGCCTACAAGAAAGGCACTTCACCTATAAACACACACATAGACTGCAAATAAAGGGCTGGAAAAAGACATTCTATGCAAATAGAAATCAAAAAAAGAGCAGGAGTAGCTATACTTATACGAGACAAAATAGACTTTAAGACAAAGACTGTAAGAAGAGACAAGGAAAGTCATTATATAATGATAAAGGGGTCAGTTTAGCAAGAGGAAATAACAATTATAAATATATATGTACCCAACATTGAAGTACCCAGATATAAAACAAATATTATTTGAGCTAAGGAGAAAGATAGACCCCCATACAGCAATAGCTGAAGACTTCAACATCCCACTTTCAGCATTGGACAGATCTTTCAGATAGAAAATTAACAAAGAAACATTGGATTTAATCTATACTGTAGAACAAATGGACCTAAGAGATATTTACATTAGGGAACAATATAAATGTAAATGTTCTAAGAGAACATTTTTAATGTAATAAAAATGTGAATATTTTAAGAGAACATTTTAGCCAATGGCTGCAGAATACACATTTTTCTCTTCAGCATATGAATAAGGATAGACCATATGTTGGGTCACAAAACAAGTCTTAAAACATTAAAAAAAAAAACAAACTGAAATAATACCAAGCATCTTTTCTGACCACCATGGAATAAAACTAGAAATCAATATCAAGTAGAATTTTGGCAACTGCACAAATAGATAAAATTTAAACAATATGCTCCCGAATGACCATTGGGTCAATGAAGAAATTAGGAAAGAAATTGAAAAATTTCTTGAAACAAATGATCATAGAAATACAACATACCAAAACCTATGGGATACAGTGAAAGCAGTATGAAGAGGAGAATTTATAGCTATAAGCACTTACATCAAAAAAGAAGAAAATCTTCAAATAAACAACCTAATGATACATCTTAAAAAAATTAGAAAAGCAAAAACAAACTAAACCTAAAATTATTGGAAGAAAAGAAATAATAAATATCAGAGCAGAAATAAATAAAAATGAAATGAAGAAAATAATAAAAAGATCAACAAAATGAAAAGATTTTTTGAAAAGATAAATTGAGAAACCTTTAGCAAGGCTATCTAAGAAAAAAAGACATAAATAAAATCAGATATGAAAAAGGAGACATTACAACCAATTTCACTGGAATTCAAAGGATCACTAGTGGCTATTATGAGCAACTATATGTCAATAAATTGGAAAATCTGGAAGAAATAAATTCCTAGACATATACAACCTAACAAGATTGAACTATGAAGAAATCCAAAACCTGAACAGACCAATGACAACTAACAAGATCGAAGCTGTAATAAAAATTATCCCAATAAAGAAAAGCCCAGGACCTGATGACTTCACTGCTGAGTTATACCAAACATTTAAAGAAGAACTAATACCAACCTTATTCAAACTATTCTAAAAAATAAGAGTAGAGAATACTTCCAAACTTATTCTATGAGGCCAGTATTACCCTTATACCAGAACCAGACAAAGACACATCTGAAAAAGAAGACTATAGACCAATATTTCTGATGACTATTGATGTAAAAATCTTCAACAAAATACTAGAAAACCAAATTCAACAATACATTTAAAAGATTGTTCATCATGACCAAGTGGGATTTACCAAAGGGATACAAGGATGGTTTAACATATGCAAATCAGTCAATGTGGTACATCATATCAACAGAATGAAGGATGAAAATCATATGATTATGTCAATTGATGCTGAAAACATATTTAATAGAATTCAATATTGCTTCATGATTAACAATTCTCAATAAACTGGGTATAAGAGAAACATACCTCAACACAATAAAAGCCATATGTGAAAGACTCACAGGTAGTATAATCCTGAATGTGGAAAAACTGAAAGCCTTTCCTCTAAGATCTGAAACTCATCAAAGATGCCTGCTTTCACCACTGTTATTCAACATAGTATAGAAGTCCTAGCTATAGTGATCAGAGAAGAGAAAGATATAAAGGGCATCCAAATTGAAAAGAAAGAAGTAAAATTATTCTTGTTTGCAGATGATATGATCTTATATTTGGAAAAACCTAAAAATTCCTTAAGGAAACTATTAGAACTGATTAACAAATTCAGTGAAGTTGCAGGATACAAACTCAACATACAAAAATCAGTAGCATTTCTATATGCCAACAGTGAACAGTGTGAAAAAGAAACAAAAATGTAATCTAATTTCATCAGCCACACATAAAATTAAATACCTAGGAATTAACCAAAGAAGTAAAAGATCTCTATAATGAAAACTAAACATTGATGAAAGAAATTTAAGAGGACACTAAAAAATGGAAAAATATTCCATTTCATAGATTGGAAGAATTAATATTGTTAAATGTTCATACCAGCTAAAGCAATTCCTATCAAAATACCAATGACATTCTTCACAGAAATAGAAAAAAAATCCTAGAACTTATATGAAATCACAAAAGACTCAAAACAGCCAAGGCTATCCTGAACAGAAAGAACAAAACTGAAGGAATCACATTACCTGACTTCAAATTACACTACAGAGCTATCATAACCCAAACAGCATGGTACTGCCATAAAAACAGACAACATAGACCAATGGAACAGAATAAAGAACGCAGAAACAAATCCATACACTTACAGTGAACTCATTTTCGACAAAGGTGCCAAGAACATACATTGATGAAAAGACAGTCTCTTTAATATAGGGTGCTGGGAAAACAGGATATCCATATGCAGAAGAATAAAACTAGACCCTTATGTCTCACCATATACAAAAATCAAATCAAAATGGATTAAAGACTTAAATCGAAGACCTCAAAGTATAAAGCTGCTACAAGAAAACATTGGGAAGCATTGGATTGGCCAAAAATTTCTTGAGTAATACACCACAAGCACAGGCAACCAAAGCAAAAGTGGACAAATGGGATCACATCCAGTTAAAACTTCTGCACGACAAAGGAAACAATAAACAAAGTGCATGAGACAACCCACAGAATGGGAGGGAGAAAATATTTGCAAAGTACCTATCTGACAAGGGATTAATAATCAGAATGGATAAACAGCTCAAAACAACCCTATAGGAAGAAATCTAGTAATCCAATGAAAACATGGGCAAAAGATCTAAATAGACATTTCTCAAAAGAAGAGATACAAATAGCAAACAGGCATACAAAAAGATGCTCAACATCATGGATCATCAGAGAAATGTAAATCAAAACTACAATGAGATATCATCTCACCCTGATAAAAATGGCTTTTATTTAAATGACAGGGAATAACAAATGCTAGGGAGGATATGGAGAAAAACAAACCCTTGTACACGTTGGTGAGAATGTAAATCAGTACGACCACTTGTAGAATTTTGGTGTTTCCCCAGAAAACTGTAAAATAGAGTTACCATATGATCCAGCAATCCCACTGCTGGGTATATTCTCAAAAGAAAAGAAATCAGTATATTGAACAGAGATCTGTACTCCTATGTTTGTTGCAGCTCTGTTCACTACAGCCAAGATTTGGAAGCAACCTACTTGTCCATCAACAGATGAATGGATGAATGAATGTGATACACAGACACAATGGAGTACTATTTAGCCATAAAAAGAATAAGATCTTGTCGTTTGCAACAACATGGATGGAACTGGCAGTCATTATGTTAAGTGAAATAAGCCAGGCACAGAAAGACAAACATCACACTTCACTTATTTGTGGGAGATGCAAATGAAAACAATTGTATTCGTGGAGATAGAGAGTAGAAGATGGTTACCAGAGGCTGGGAAGAGTAGTGGGGGGATGGGAGCAGGGATGTGGGGATATTTAATGGGTACAAAAAGTAGTTAGAAAGAACAAAGAAGACCTAGCATTTGATAGCACAACAGGGTGACTATAATCAATAATGACTGCACATTTTAAAATAATGAAAAGAGTAGAATTGGATTGTGACACAAAAGAGAAATGCTTGAGGGGATGGATACCCCATTTACCCTGATGTGATTATTGCACATTGCATGCCTGTACCAAAGTATTTCATGGTATGGTGTGGCTCTGCATCTACACCCAAATCTCACCTCAAATTGTAATAATCCCCACATGTCAAAAGTGGGACCAGGTGGTGATAACTGAATCATGGGGGCAGTTTCCCCTATACTGTTTTCATGACAGTGAGTGAGTTCTCATGAGATCGGATGATTTTATAAGAGGTTCCCCCCTTTGCTCGGCATTCATTCTCTCTCCTGACACAATGTGAAGAGGTACCTTCTGCCATGATTGTAAGTTTCCTGAGGCCTCCCCAGTCATGCAGAACTGTGAGTCAATTAAATATCTTTTCTTTATAAATTACCCAGTCTCAGGTATATTTTCATAGCAGCATGAGAACAGACTAACACATACCCCAAAATATATATACATACTATATACTCACAAAAATTAAAAATTTTTTTTAAAAAAGAAAAAAAGCCTACTTGTATATGTCCCTGTAAGATATTCAAAATATAAGAATTTGGTCCTAGATATGCTTCTTGGGTTGGCTGACCAGGGGTTAATGAAAGAGTTGTGGAATTTAGGATCGGAGAGACTTGGGCTATTCACCTCCTGGAGGACTTGGAGCAAATGAACTAACATTGTTGTAAAATGGAAATATCTATGTTACAGGGTGCTTGTGATGACAAAACAAGATCACAGACAGGTAGCACCTGTCATCATTAGGCAAATTTAGAAAAATTAAAAGGTGATTAAATCATACTAAACCCATTCCACTTCATTCAATTATTTTCCCCACTCATACATTTCTCTTACATATATATTTTTTCAAATGGCTGAAAAAAAGCCTTTTCCAATATTTTCTCACCAACTTGACACTGTTTCTGCTCTTCAACAATGAGTGCGTTTCTGGCAGAGTAATGTTGAATGAGTTCAAGTGAGTCAGAGTTGAGAGAGGTGTAAGCTCCATGCTGCCTCATTCATTGTTCTTTTGCATAATCAGTGTTAACAAATGTAAAGCTAACTGTATTCTGTGAAGTGTATCATGGGAGTCAGTTTCCTGTCAGGCACTATTCGCACAGAGACAACCAAGCCATTCAGTGTAATCATCATCTGTGTTTGAAGTCTGACTGTCTGGGGGCAGAGTCTTGCTTAGATCCACACAGCCACATAAATATCCCTGGTCTCAGCCCCTTGACTCTCTGGAATTTCCCTTTCAGAGCCTTCTCATTTGATTAAGAGATTTGGGTTCCATGAGCCACACACCATTTCATGCTTCTTAAATATATATTCCATAAATTTTTATTTAAAAAGTATATGTTAAGATAAATGGTATTAAAAAACAGTAATTGTATCTTTCATTATGTGCTTATAAACCAGGTATTTAATATATATTTTCTCATTTTTATCTTCCCAATACTCCTGCATAGTAATCATTATTGTTTTCCACTTTACAAGAAGAAAACACTAAGATTATGAGCTTGCTGGCCCAATGATACATGGGTCCATTTGGCTTTAAAAGAATTGTCCTTTCTGTATATCACACTGCCTCTTTAGGTGCAATTTGTTAGTCTACCATTTTGAAATAAAACAGCATCTATATCCTGTGACAGAATTGTGATGCACTGTTTTTCCTGCTTCCACAGCCAGGAGAATGGCTTTTCTCTGAGTACAATTACTTTCCATTTATCCACACACTGATTATACTCAGGAACAATGCATCATTTGGTATATTGTTGGTCTATTTTTATAAACCTTGATGCACTACTCCCTTCCAACTTATTGAAGCCATAGTTATCTTTTCCAGCTAGTCCAGTTCAAATCAAAACTGGCCAAACATCGGAAATATTTTTTCTACCTTGAAACAAAATTACGACTCTTACCAAAAAGCCAGCCTCTGTATTTTGTCCACCAGACTGTGCCCTCATTAGTGTGGGAATGAAGAAGGGATTAAGGCAAAGTAGGGGAGGATTAGAATTAGTGTGGAACATCTCTGCTCTCTGATCCCCTGACCTTCTCTCACCCCAACAGGCTCTGGAGAGAGGAGAGGAAAGATTTCCAGAAACCTCAGTTATTTGTTAGAATTTTAAAAGTATTCATTTAAAGGCATTTATTTTAAAATATTTTCAAATAAAATCTAACATTAAAAACTGAAGTGTGTCATGCCTGTGTACTCTTCTAAATGTTGATTTGCAGTGTTGTTACATCTCAAATGAGTTACAGGCATAAAAATCAAGTGTTGCCAGGAAAATAAAGAATGGATACAGTCTCATAAATTAAATCACAGAATATAGAGGAATTGTATGAAAATCATGATTTTGGGAAAACAGGACCATAAGTCCAAACATTGCTTATGTCAATTTTTACTGCTTAACAAAGATAGAGAATATTTCTAATGCTTAACAAAAATTAAGGTCACTTTAAAGAAAAGCTTGTGTCCTGGACCATATTTTTTGTATTGCACTATGTTCTTATTTTGCTTGAGGACTAGGTCAGTTAAAACATTTTTTTCTATTGAAGGGAATGTAAATCAGCAGTCATTATGGAGAATAGCATGATAGCTCCTCAAAAAACTAAAAATAGATCTACCATATGATGCAGCAATCTCACTGTGAAGTATATATCCAAAAGAAAGAAAATCAGTATACCAAAGAGATAGCTGCACTCCCATGTTTATTGCAGCACTGTTCATAATAGCCAAGATTTGGAAGCAATCTAAGTGTCGATTAGTGGTTGAACAGATAAAGGAAATGTGGTCATATACACAATAAAATACTATTCAGCCATAAAAAGAATGAAATCCTGTCATTTGCAACAATGTGGATGGAACTGGAGCCAGACACAGAAAGACAAACCTCACATGTTCTCACTTATTTTGGGGAGCTAAAAATTAAAAATATTGAACTCATGGAGATGGAGAGTAGAATGATGTTACTAGAGGCTGAAAGGGGTAGTGGGGAGTGGGGATAAAGTAAAGATGATTAATGGGTGTAAAAATATAGTTAGATAAAATCAATAAGCTCTAGTATTTTTTATTTATTTTTATTTCAATAGGTTTTTGGGGAACACATGGTGTTTGGTTACATGAATAATTTTTTTTTTTTGAGACAGAGTCTCACTCTGTCATCCAAGTTGGAATGCAGTGGCTCTATTTCGGCTCACTACAACCTCCACCTTCCAGGTTTGAGCAATTCTCCTGCCTCAGCCTCCTGAGTAGCTGTGACTACAGGCACCCATCACCATGTCCGGGTAATTTTTGTATTTGTAGTATAGATGGGGTTTCACTGTGTTGGCCAGGCTGGTCTTGAACTCCTGACCTCAAATGATCTGCCTGCCTTGGCCTCCCAAAGTGCTGGGATTACAGGCATGAGCCACTACACCCTGTCTGGTTACATGAATAAGTTCTTTAATGGTGATTCGTGAGATTTGGGTGCAGCCATCTCCAGAGCAGTGTACACTGTACCCAGTGTGTAACCTTTTATCCCTCACCCCCTCCCACTCTTTCCCCAAGTCTCTAAAGTCCATTGTATGATTCTTAGGCCTTTGCATCCTTATAGCTTAGCTTCCACTTATGAATGAGAACACACAATGTGTGGTTTTCCATTTCTGAGTTCCTTCACTTAGAATAATGGTCTCCACCATATGCAGAAAACTGAAGCTGGACCCCTTCCTTAAACCTTATACAAAAATTAACTTAAGATGGATTAAAGACTTAAACGTAAGACCTAAAACCATAAAAGCTCTAGGAGAAAACCTAAGCAATACCATTCATGACATAAGCATGAGCAAAGACTTCATGACTAAAAGACCAAAAGCAATGGCAACAAAAGCCAAAATTAACAAATGGGATTTAATTAAACTAAAGAGCTTCTGCACAGCAAAAGAAACTATCATTAGAGTGAACAGGCAACCTACAGAATGGAAGAAAATTTTTGCAATCTATGCATCTGACAAAGGGCTAATATCTAGAATCTACAAGGAACTTAAACAAATTTACAAGATAAAAACAACCCCATCAAAAAGTGGCAAAGGATATGAACACACACTTCTCAAAAGAAGACATTTATGCAGCCAATGAACATATGAAACAAAGCTCATCATCAGTGGTCATTAGAGAAATTCAAATCAAAACCACAATGAGATACCATCTTACGCTAGTTAGAATGGCGATCATTAAAATGTCAGCAAACAACAGATGCTGCAGAGGATGCAGAGAAACAGGAATGCTTTTACACTGTTGGTGGGAGTGTAAATTAGTTCAACCAATGTGGAAGACAGTGTGGCAATTCCTCAAGGATCTAGAATCAGAAATACCATTTCACCCAGGAATCCCATTACTGGGTATATACCCAAAGGATTATAAATCATTCTACTATAAAGACACATGCACACGTATATTTATTGTGGCACTGTTCACAATAGCAAAGACTTGGAACCAACCTAAATGTCCATCAGTGATAGACTGGATAAAGAAAATTGACATATATATACCATGGAATACTATGCAGTCATAAAAAAAGATGATTTCATGTCCTTTGCAGGGACATGGATGAAGTTGGAAACCATCATTCTCAGCAAACTAACACAAGAACAGAAAACCAAACACCGCATGTTCTCACTCATAAGTAGGAGTTGAACAATGAGAACACATGGACACAGGAAGGGGAACATCACACACCAGGGCCTGTCGAGGGTTGGGGGGTTAGGGAAGGGGTAGCATTAGGAGAAATACCTAATGTAGATGATGGGTTGACGGGGGCAGCAAACCACCATGGCATGTGTATACCTATGAAACAAACCTGCAGGTTCTGTACATGTATCCCAGAACTTGAAGTATAATTTTTTTTAAAAAAAGAATAATTGTCTCAAATTCCATGTAGGGTGCTCTGAATGCCATTATTTCATCCTTTTTATGGCTGAGTAGTATTTCAAGATGTACATACATATACATGTAAACAGGAAGAAACAGACATATGTGATGTGTGTGTGTGTGTGTGTATGTATATATATATATCACAAGTTCTTTATCTGCTTGATTGAGTGGCATTTGGGCTGGTTCCATATTTTTGCAATTGAGAATTGTGCTGCTATAAACATGCCTGTGTAGGTATCTTTTTCATATAATGATTTTTTTCCTCTGGGTAGATACCCAGTAGTGGGATTGCTGGATCAAATAGTAGCTCTACTTTTAGTTGTTTTAGGAATCTTCACACTGTTTTCCATGGTAGCTGTACTAGTTTACATTCCAGCTAGCGGTGTAAAAGTGCTCCCTTTTCACCACATCCATGCCAACATTTATTATTTTTTTATTTTTTTGATTATGGCCATTCTTGCAGGAGTAAACTGGTATTGTATTGTGGTTTTGATTTCTATTTCCCTGATAACTAGTGATGTTGAACATTTTCTCATATGTTTGTTTGCCATTTGTATACCTTCTTTTCAGAATTGTCTATTCATGTCCTTAGCCCACTTTTTGATGGGATTGTTTTTTTCTTGCTGATTTGAGTTCTTTATAGATTCAGGAAATTAGTCCTTTGTTGGATATATAACTTGCAAAGATCTTTTCGCATTCTGTAGGCTGTCTATTTGCTGATTGTTTCTTTTGCTGTGCAGAAGCTTTTTCATTTAATTACGTCCCATCTACTTATCTTTGTTTTTGCTGCATTTGCTTTTGGGTTCTTGGTCATAAAGTGTTTGCCTAACTCAATGTCGACAAAGGTTTTTCTGATGTTATCTTCTAGAAGTTTTACAGTTTCCGGTTTCAGATTTAAGTATTTGATACACCTCGAGTTGATTTTTGTATATGGTGAGAGATGAGGATCCAGTTTCATTCTCCTGCATGTGGTTTGCCAATTATCCTTGCACAATTTTTTGAATAGGATATATTTTCCCCACTTTATGTTTTTGTTTGCTTTGTTGAAGATCAGTTTGGTGTAAGTATTTGGGTTTATTTCTGGGTTCTCTATTGTATTCCATTGGTCTGTGTGCCTATTTTTATACTAGTACCATGCTGTTTTGGTGACTATGGCATTATAGTATAGCTTGAAGTTGGTTTACGTGATGCCTCCAGATTTGTTCTTTTTGCTTAGTCTTGCTTTGGCTATGCAGACTCTTTTTGTGTTACATATGAATTTTATAATTTTTTTTTCTAGTTCTGTGAAGAATGATGGTGGTATTTTGATGGGAATTGCAATGAATTTGAAGATTGCTTTTGGCAGTATGGTTATTTTCACATTATTGATTCTACCCATTCATGAGCATGGGGTATGCTTCCATTTGTTTGTTTTGTCTATGATTTTTTTCAGCAGTGTTTTGCAGTTTTCCTTGTAGAGGTCTTTCACCTTCCTGGTTATGTATATTCCTAAGTATTTTATTTTATTTTATTGCAACTATTATAACAGGGAATGAGTTTTGGATTTGATTCTCAGCTTGGTTGCTGTTGGTGTATAGCAGAGCTACTGATTTTCGTACATTAATTTTGTATCCTGAAACTTTGCTGAATTCATTTATCAGTTCTAGGAAGCTTTTTGGAGGAGTCTTTAGGGTTTTCTAGGTATACAATCATATCATCAGCAAATGGTGACAGTTTGACTTCCTGTTTACTGATTTGGATGCCCTTTATTTCTTTGTCTTGTCTAATTGCTCTGGCTAGGACTTCTAGTACTATGTTGAGAAGTGGTGAGAGAGTGCATTCTTGTCTTGTTCCAGTTCTCCGAGGGAATGCTTTCGGCTTTTCCCCTATCAGTATGATGTTGGCTGTGGGTTTGTCATGGATGGTTTTTACTACACTGAGGTATGTCCCTTGCATGCTGATTTTGCTGCGGGTTTTAATCAAAAAGGAATGCTGGACTTTGTCAAATGCTTTTTCTGCATCTATTGAGATGATCACGTGATTTTTGTTTTTAATTCTGTTTATGTGGTATATCACATTTATTGACTTGCATCGTTAAAACATCCCGGCATCCCTGGTATGAAATCCACTTGATCATGGCAGATTACCTTTTTGATATGCTGTTAGATTCAGTTAGCTAGTATTTTGTTGAGGATTTTTGCATCTATGTACGTTCATCAGGGATATTAGTCTGTATTTTTCTTTGTTATGTCCTTTCCGGGTTTTGGTATTAGGGTGATACTGGCTTCATAGAATGATTTGGGGAGGATTCCCTTTTTCTCTATCTTGTGGGATAGTGTCAACAGGATTGGCACGAATCCTTCTTTGAATGTCTGATAGAATTCAGGTGTGAATCCATCTGATCCTGGACTTATTTTTCTTGGCATTTTAAATTACCATTTATATCTCACTGCTTATTATTGTTCTGTTCAGAGTTTCTATTTATTCCTGGTTTAATCTGGGAGGATTGTATATTTCTAGTTTCTCCTCTAGATTTTCTAGTTTATACACATAAAGATGTTCATAGTAGCCTTGAATAATCTTTTGGATTTCTGTGGTATTTGTTGTAATATCTCCCATTTTGTTTCTAATTGATCTTATTTGGATCTTCTCTCTTCTTTTCTTGGTTCACCTCACTAATGATCTGTCAATTGTATTTATCTTTTCAAAGACCCAGCTTTTTGTTTAATTTATCTTTTGTATTTTTTTGTTTCAATTTCATTTACTTTCATTTACTTCTGCTCTGATCATTGTTATTTCTTTTCTTCTGCTGGGCTTGGGTTTGGTTTGTTCTTATTTCTGTAGTTCCTTGAGGTGTGACCTTAGATTGTCTATTTGTGGTCTTTCAGATGTTTTGATGTAGATATATATTTAAGGCTATGAACTTTCTTCTTATCACCACCTTTGCTGTATCCCAGAGGTTTTGATAGGTTGTCACTATTATCATTCAGTTCAAAGAATTGTTAAATTTCCATCTTGATTTCATTGTTGACCCAGTGATCATTCAGGAGCAGGTTATTTAATTTCCAGGTATCTGCATGGTTTTGAAGGTTCCTTTTTGAGTTGATATCCAATTTGATTACACTGTGGTCTGAAAGAATACTTGATATAAATTCAGTTTTCCTAAATTTATTGAGACTTGTTTTGTGGCCTATCATATGATCTATCTTAAAGAATGCTCCATGTGCTGAGGAATAGAATGTATATTCTGCAGTTGTTGGGTAGAATGTTCTGTAAATATCTGTTAAGTCCATTTGTTCTAAAGTATAGTTTAAATCCATTGCTTCTTTGTTGACTTTCTGTCATGATGACCTGTCTGTTGCTGTCAGTGGAGTATTAAAGTCCTCCACCATTAATATATTACCATCTATCTTATTTCTTAAGTCTAATAGTAATTGTTTTATAAATTTGGGCACTCCAATATTAGGTGCATATATGTTTAGGATTGCAATATTTTTGTGCACTCCCGATTCAACGACCCCCCCACCCCAAGTTCTGTCCAGGAAACTTTGCATTCGGTTGAGACTGTTACAAAGTTCAGCTGGAAGTTTCCTTCTCTCTGGTCGTTTCCCAGTTCCCCAGGCAGTCCTCCCTAAGGACCCCTGTGAGACAAAGTCAGAAATGGCTTCCCTAGGGAATGAAAGTGTCCATAGGGCTCTTCTCGCTGCTGCTCGTACCCCTGTATTTCACTTGACTCTCTAAATTCATCTCAGCTCTAGGTAAGGTCAAATCCTTCTCCTGTGATCTGGGATCTGGACCTTCAGGTTCCCCAGTGAGGGTGTATGTTGGGGGTGGAATATCCCCTTTCACACTTTGGGCACTCACAGTGTTTTGGCTATCTCCAGGGGCCTGCAGCAGCAACCCACTTCCTTCAAAGGGTCTGTGGACTCTCTTGGCTGTTTCTGCAGTAGTTCTTGGAGCAAAAGTTCATGATGTGAGTCTCCACAAGCTGCTCTGTCCATCCAAGTGGGAGCTGCAAATGAGTCCTGCCTCCTAGCCTCCATTTTCCCCAAGATCTAGTATTTGATAGCATAACCCAGTGACTATAGTCAACAATCATTTGTTATATATTTTAAAATAACTAAAAGGGTGGAATTGGAATGTTCGTAACACAGATAAATGATAAATTCTTAAGGTAGTGGATATCTTAATTACTCTGGTGTGATTATTACACATTGTGTGCCTGTATTAAAACATCAAATGTAGGCTGGGCACGGTGGTTCACACCTGTAATCCCAGCACTTTGGGAGGCCAAGGCAGGCAGATCACGAGGTCAGGGGATCGAGACCATCCTGGCTAACACAGTGAAACACTTTCTCTACTAAAAATCAAAAAATTAGCCAGGCGTGGTGGTGGGCACCTATAGTCCCAGCTACTTGGGAGGCTGAGGCAGGAGAATGGCATGAACCCAGGAGATGGAACTTGCAGTGAGGCGAGATTGTGCTACTGCACTCCAGCCTGGGCAACAGAATGAGACTCCACCTCAAAAAAAAGCCCAAAAAAGCAAAACAACAACAACAACAAAAACCCATCAAATGTATCTAAGTATATACACATTATTTACCCATAGTAATTAAAAATAAATTTTAAAAACATTTCATTTCTAATTTTTTGCAATATTATTTTTGCTTGCTAAACAATGCATCTGCCAGCAGCATGGCACACTGACCCACATGGACAACTTTCCTAACAGACATAAAAGGAGTATTGTGTAAAGGTTAGCATGGGCTAGTTTTAAGGAATAAAAGAGATAAACCCCAAGTTTTAGAAATGAAGAGTGTAAGCTCATGAGCTGATGCCATTGAGGCCCAGAGAGGATCAAACTTGGAATAGGCCCCCATGCCACGGTGCTGGGGTTCTGCGGGATGTAAACACAGGGTCCTGGTCTGTAGGAGGTGACCGTTGAACCTGAAACTTCTACATTAAGCCAGGACTGGGAAACTCTGTACCTTCAGTGAAAGAGGGTTAACATCCCAATGACTGTTCTGAAATGCAAAGAAAGTTTGTCTCTGCAGCACGTGGGTACAAAAACAGTCTCCAGTGAGAAACTGAAGTAACGTGTCACTTGTGTTTGTAGAATGACACTTTATGCTACCTACATGGTACCAAAATCTTTAAAATAAGATATTAATGTCCAACTGGTCCTAGACTGTGGACACACTTGTAGCCTCTAGCAGAAGCAAATACAAAACGGCTGTCTGCGGATGCTTTCAAAAATTTCTGTGTACTGGATTCCCATGGTAAAATAGATATGGACTAAAAAATTGAAATTATAGGCAAAATGAGGAAACACTAATGACAGAAATCAGCTATAACAGGAAGATTAGCACTCCAAGAACTTCAGATAGATCCACAACCTGAAAGAAGTTATAAAATATCTCTGTTTAAAATGATTAAATAGACAAAAGATGAAACAGAAATATATAGAAAAAATAGGATATGGTTTTTAAAAATAGGTAAATTTGAAAAAGTAATGATTAGCTTACCTACAAATGAAAAAAAGTTTAGTAAAATAAAAATCTCAGTGCATGGTATATTTGTTACCTGTTGCCACAACAACGCTATTGCCTAGGTCCTGAAAGGCACACAGCAAGCATTTCCTACTCACGTGCCTGGGGTCAGCAGGGCTGGCAAAGTGACCTTGCTGATCTTGGTGGGCTGGCTCACTTCTGGGGCTCAGCTGACTGTTGGATGATCTAGGCTGGCCCTCACTGGGGTGATGAGGTGCCTGGGCTCCATTTCACATGCTTCTCTTCCCCCAGCAGACTACCCTGGGCATGTTAGTGTGACAATGGGGAAGTGCAAAGGCATGAACAAGTGGCACACTGTCAGTTCTGCCTCATTTTCTTGATCAAAATAATGGCATGATCGAGTCTGTGGTCAAGGAGCAGTCATTGTTACCCAGTTTATGGTGAGAAGGCATTGCATAGTTATATGGAACAGGGTGTAGATACAGGGAGGAGTAAATAATTGAGGACATTACTGCAACTAACCACAGATAGGTTAAGAGCTGTTTAAACACATCCAGAGAATGTGTGAAGAAGAAAGATCTGAGAAAATTTCTCATTTTGTTGCAGAGACAAACTGAATGTATGAAAGGGAAGTTAATAAATTAGGAGGACAAACTGAGATGGCTTAACATACATCTAAGAGGGGTGCCAGAAGAAGATAACATATTCGAGGAAGAAATAGTGAGAATTTCCTAACATTGATAACAGATAGACTTTTTCATAATTTGGAAGCACAGTGACCCATGAGAATGATTTATTTTTTTAAAAAGTCACACCTAAACACATTTTAATAAAACTTCAGGATATAAAGAGAAAATCTAGATGCAACCAGAAAGAAGAGACAGATTACCTACTCAAACACAAGCAGATGAAAACAAACTTTTCATCAGCAACCATGGGTACCAGAAGATAATGAATGAATATGCTATGAGTGCTGAGGGAAAATCACTGACAATCTGGAATTCTAGACCATGCTAAATAGTCACTCAAAAATGAGGATAAAACAAAGATAGTTTTCAGCTCAAAGCCCATGCTGAAGAACTATTATATAATGTGCTTTAGAAAGAAAGAAACCCAGAAAGAAGGAGATCTGAGAATCAATCGTGATCAAAGACATTGGCAGGCACAAATACTATACATTATTATTAACTGTCAACAAAGTGGTAACCATAAGACTAAAAGGGAAGGAGGGATGAAAACAAGATAGATTAAGTTACTTTATACCAAAAATGTGAAGTAGTAATTAGAGTTAAATTGTTCCAAGTTGCCTGTGTTATGCAGAAGAGTATAGGTATTAATTAACTTTGAATTTTATTAAGTCAAGTATGCTTGTTAAAATGTAAGGGTAACTATTGAAAGAATAGAAGTAAAATATATAACTTCCAAAATAGCATACGGAAATGGAGTCTGCAAAGAATCATGTAATCATTTTTTTTTTTTTCTCGCTTTGTCACCCAGGCTGAAGTACAGTGGCGTGATCTGGGCTCACTGCAACCTCCGCCTCCCAGGTTCAAGTGATTCTCATGCCTCAGCCTACTCAGTAGTAGGGACTACAGGCACACACCACCACACCTGGCTAATTTTTGTATTTTTAGTAGAAATGGGGTTTCAACATGTTGGCTAGGCTGTTCTCAAACTCCTGACGTCAAGTAATCCATCTGCCTCAGCCTCTCAGAGTGCTGGGATAACAGGCGTGAGCCATTGCGCCCAGCACAGAGAACTTAATCATTCTATAGAAGGTAGGAAGGAGGTAAAAAGAAAGAAACATACATGCACACACACAGACACATTTAGAAACAAAATAAGAAATGAATAAAAGTATATCAGGAATCACAGTATTTGTAAAACAGAGATAAAAGACAACTCTTTGAAAATCCATCGATGTATTGTTTACCTGATACACTCCTAAAACATAATGACATGGAAAGTTTGGAAGTAAAGGACAATATATATAACCAACAAAGGATCACTATTCATCATATATAAAAATCTCCTATAAATTAGTAAGATAAAAATAAAATACCCAAAAGAAAAAATGGGCAAAGAATGGAGAAGAAAGTTGAAAGACTGCCAAACACATATAAAGGCATTAAATCTCACTAGTAATCAGGGAAATGAAATAAAGCAAAGAGATACCATTTTACAGTCACCACATTAGCAAAGGAATTATAAGGCTAACAACATCAGATTTATTCGCAAGAATATGGGGAAATGGGGTATAGTATACACTGTTGACACAAGTGTAACTTGGTAAAACTATTTTGTAGGGCAGTGTAATACTATCTAGCAAAATTGAATACATGCAAACATATTATTACCACACATTAGAGAAACTCTTAGGTGCATACACAAGAAGATACCCATAAGGATGTTTACAGGAAAAAATTGGAAGCAACATAAAAAAGCCAGTTTTTAAAAATGTATGTATAGTATATGTTACATTAATTATGCGCCATATATTATATATACATATATTTCTTATATATACATATCTACCATATATGTACATATACCACATACACACACACACATATACACATATACCTTAAACCTGCTCATGTAGTTATAAGTACATACTTAGGAGTACGAGTTTTAAAATGTACCCCAAAGCACACCTACCAACTCTCCACCTTTAGGACAGTGATTACCTTCGGGAAGAAAGTAAAGGTAATCTAAAGTAAAGAATGTGGACAGCCTTTAATGAAATCTTTCTTTTAAAAAATATGTGTTAAATATGGCAAAATATTAACAATTGTTAAATTTGGGTAGTAACTACACAGGCATCTAATATATCTGTACATTTCTTTATGTTTAAAATACTTTAAAATTTAAAATTTAAAATATAGTAACTAACATGAAGTAGTCACAAAGACCTAACAATCATCACAGCAACAGTATTTTCTGTTTATTTATTTTAAATAAAAAAACAAGTAAAGTGTTCAAAAGAAGAACATTTTTAAAAAGTCATGACATGCCTAAGGTGAAGCATTTACAGAAATGTGAATGTGACCATGATTATACAACCAAGGTTTTCTACTTCTTTAGAAAAAAATTAATGGTTAACTCAATATATTGCACTTAATAATGTTAAGAGAGTACCATAAAACACGCTGTTCTCTTTTACTTAGCTGAACCTAAATTAGAATCAGTCAGCTTTGAAATTTCATGACTTTGGGGGCCTAGAATTCACCACCTCCACAATGTATTAGCATTATTTTCCCATCTGAGCCCTCTTGGGCAGCAGCAGTAATAATCTGTGGTGTGTGTTAGAGGTTAGGACTGAACCTTCCTTGAGTTCCCAGGAAAATCACCCCCTCTCCCTTCAGTGTGGGGTTTGTCAAACACACTTCCTCCAGCTGTGGAGGCTGATTTCCCAGTGTACTTCACGTTCTGGTCAGGCACTTTCATCAGGTGCTGAAAGACAAACACGGGCTTTAATCTCCAAGGCCTGAAGTCACCAGAATGGCCAATCACAGGCAGTGAGAAGCCAGGCTAGGAGACCAACAGAAACAGAGCTTTTCAGCCCTCATGCCGTTTAACTCACATTTCAGGGACGGCTCAGGGGCAGACAGAAATTGCTCCAGACAGGGTGGTGAGTTGGGCCCTGCTATTTGGGTAAAATCATAGGGAAGTGTTGAGTCTGAGACGAGTTAATCGTAAAGTGTGTGTGAGACACATTTTAAGGGTCAATTTAAAATTTGGCAATGAAATGATTTTATAATCACCTCTAGGACTGGGCCATCATTTTGATGGGGCCATCTTGTTCATCGGCATTCATAGAACACACAGCTGCTGTGGTTTAACTGTGCCCTCTTTTCCTATAAATGAGTTAAATCAACAACCTGATGACTAGCAGGGTAAAATGTGGCAGAGATGTTCCT
Source organism: Theropithecus gelada (assembly GCF_003255815.1). Classification (NCBI taxonomy): domain Eukaryota; kingdom Metazoa; phylum Chordata; class Mammalia; order Primates; family Cercopithecidae; genus Theropithecus; species Theropithecus gelada. The sequence continues at coordinate 34,462,872 of NC_037680.1, forward strand.
TACATCCCAATCCTACTTCACCTTCAACACCCAGATCAAATTCCCTTCTCTTGTTGACACCATTCTCCTTGGATTCTTGTCTTCTTTAATGGACTCCAACATGTACCAGAAGCGAAGTAGAAAGAGTTTTCATGGTTTTGTGGCTGCACAGATCTAGATCTGAACTCCAATCTCCATTTACTCACTGTAGGATCTCAGGCATTTCATTTAACCTCTCTAGGCTTGCATTTCCTCATCTGAAAATTGGGGAAATCATAATACCTATTTCACAGAGGTGCTGTGAGGATGAAATGAGATACAGAGTCGAACTGTTTAGTCCAAAGCCTGGCCTGGAGTAACGCTTTTAGCCACTGTTGTTACTGACATTCTTCCTGCTTTTTTCATTATTTTTCCTTGTCCTTCAGATTTCTATTCTGAGTTGAATGTGTTTATTTTGAACTTAGACAAAAGCTTTTACATTTTATTCCCTACTGGTATTGATTTAAGATATGCTTTATTTCCAATGAAATAGCTTTTCTTGAATTTTTGTTAGACACGTGGTGCCTCATATTTTCTCAAACATCATTAAGAACAGAAACATCCTAAAAATTGAAGTCAAGTACATGCAGAAGTTAAGGGTCTTCAGTCTTAAGGCCCTCTGTTGACCAAGCCACTAGAGGCACTGATGACCTTTGCTGGCTTTTCAGTTTTCTGTTGACTCTGAGGCTCTGGTGTTGGCTTAAGGTCAGCTGTTAGAAAACAGTGCATTTATGCTTTGGTCACACTGTGGGAGTCAGGCTCCTGCTAAGAAAGACCTCCAGAAAAGCCAGGAAGTTGTAAGTAAAGTTCTTTTCATTTGGATGTTGCCAGAAAAAACAGGCTGAGAACAAAGACCATTATTATAAAATACTAAAATAAGTCATTGCTCATCTTCAAGCATTAACAAACTTAGCACATAGTAGGTGCTTAATAATCACTTACTGCATGATAAGTATGACACTTCTTATGTGGAGTCTCCATTTACCTGGAGACGGGCCCTTTCTGGAATGGTTGACGATAGTCAGTCCTCCCTACCAAAACCCCTACAAAAGCCTATAAATAAATGTTCACACAATTTGAAACTTGTCATTTTATTGACTTTAATCGTTGTCCAAAGAGAAATTCCTGGAGATATATATATGTGTGTATATCTACATATATTTATATATATATACACACACACACACACACTCTCTCTATATATATATACATACAGCATCTCTCTATATATGAGTTAAATCAACAACTCTCTATCTATATATACATAGAGAGAGAGAGAGAGTGTGTGTGTGTGCATGTGTGTGTGTGTATATATATATATATATATACACTCTAAATATTAGGAAGCATAATTCTGGTAAAAAATAAATTTTGTCAATCAAGAAATTTTCCTCAGGCAAATTTCAGCTTTATAAAGATTCCAGTCCTTTGCAAGGATTGGGGGATGCTGCAGTCCTCCCTAGCGCCTCAGCATGGGTCAGCCTCCGCTACACTAACCCTCGGAGGAAGGTATCTGTGCAAACATTCAGCTGCCACCCCTCTGCCTGACCCTGCCTAGAAGAGCAGTGCATTTTGACAGAATTGTGGAGGGAAACACCCTCCAAAAAAGAGCAAAACAAACACGGTAGGGTCATAGCATTTGTCCTCGGGATACAATTCTTTATTGTTTATAATTATAATCAATAGAGTACTGTGAAACCTAATACTAATCTCTTTTTTCTTTTCTGTATACATGGCCTTTTTCATAGTGCACACTCTCATCTATCTGCTGGGGGAATGGGAGGTAGAGTAGGAAATTAGGATTCTTTCTATAGCAATTTTGAGTCCCTAATAAAGCAATGTGAGGAAAGATAAAGATTTTAGATATGTTTATGCTGCCATTAACACAACAAAACCTAGGTCTGGACTTGAACATGGAGATTGCTAGAAACCAAAGAGAACTCAGGATAGAATATAAGGGGAATTCACATAAAACAGAGAGAAAAAGTACAAAGAGGATCTCCTCTTCTAGTTATGAGAGTGAGAGGGCAGGAGACATGGGGCAAGAGACAGGCCAAGGTCTGCAGTGACCGTCCACCCTTGGGGGTGAAAATAAAGGAGGAGGGCACTATTCCTATCCAACTAGGCATGGACCAGCCTGAGAACACTGGAGCCAGAGGCCTGTGTCCTTCGATGCAGCCTAAAAAGGGTTGCGATTCTCCAGGAGAATCTCCATAGTCAGCTCAGGCCCGCATCCAAGATGGTGATGGGGAGGGCCAGCATAATGCTCCCTTAGGGCCAGATGGGGCCAGCTGCATCTCAGTGAGCCCATTCAAGGACCCATAGACTATACCTAAGTAGCCACAGGTTCCTCATGAGGACACAGCGGACAATGCCTGAGCTACAACATCACATAGAGCCGAGCGATAATACAAGGCACTGAGCGCATGGATCCAAGAACCCTTCTTTTCCTCCTTGCTCCTCTCCACTATTCCATTTAGTATGTGTCACCTCAGATGGGAGCAGTGGGTACAAGGAAGAAATTGGATGAATACATATCTAAAAGAAAATAAATCACTTAAATGAGACTATTTAAACCAAAGATGCAATTAACAGAGATGCTAACTGGCAAGTTTAAAAACACTATCCTCTGCTCTGTCTCCCAGGAGGGTGGGTATAGTGAGAAAGACTGGATAGCTGATAGAAAATACTGGACGTTTTCTTTGCACATATGTGTAATAATGTTAAACTATAACATGTCTATACTACAAAACAATTGTATATTTTTAACAGCTCCCCTTTTATACAAAGGTTTTGAGGCAGCTATAATCTTTGTATTGGAAAATAAACACTCAAGGAAAGATCAAAAGACCTTTAATTAGTTTTAGTTATTTGTCATGAAGGAGCGAATGCTGAATTTACACTTAGTATATGTGTTTTAACATATAGAAGGTTAGTATGAGAAGTGTGGTAACTTGCATTTTCTTTATTCACGGAATGTCAATATTTTTGTGGAAGAAAAGAAGCAAGAACTGTCTTATTAATGCCTTTATTTTCAGCACTTCCTAGACTTCCTAGAGCATGGTGTATGCTCAGTTAATATTTATTGAATGAATAAATGAAAATACAAATTGCTTAGCCTCAGAATGGATAGCTTAGGACATTTTTGGAGCTCTCTCAAGCCATTACTGGTGCTATGGGCTGAATGGAAGAGCCAGGGGAATCTGATGTGGCAGGAGGAAAGGGCTCTTGGTTACCCCATCCCCACTCTGACAAAACCCGCCAAAGAAGATGTGAGGACTTTGCTGTGCCTGGACACCCCTGCTCCCATAGGCTGTAAGGCTAGTGTGAGTGTGTGTGTGTGCGTGCGTGCGTGTGCGTGTGCGTGTGTGTGTGTGCGTGCGTGTGCGTGTGTGCGTGCGTGTGCGTGTGCGTGTGTGTGTGCGTGTGCGTGCATGTGCAAGGGGCAGTGTTTTCTGGGTATGGGTGCTTACTGCAGCCCCAGGTGAACGAGTACAACCTTTGCTGATACCCCATGGAGAGGCATCTAAGAACTGAGACTCTGGTCCCAGGGCCAGTCTAGGAGGCAGGGAAAGAGCACAAAAACTTAGTCTCAGGGAGGCCTAAATGCTATCGAGTGGTACATCAAGACCATGCTTTTTTTTCCCCCCTCTAATATTAGAGGTTCAGGGACAAAATTAAGCCAGATAGAAAATTGTAATGGAATTGAGAATGTGATAGTGCCGGCATCATAAAGGAAGACGGTAGGAAGTGAAATGTTTTGTCTCAGGCCAGACACTGTGGAGCATGGATTTGGCAGATCTGATGCAAGACCCTCCTGATCACAAGGCTGGACTGAGTCATGGGCTGTGCCTGGCACATAGCCTTTGTTTGCAAATCACCCAGTGGCCGAGCCTGAGTTTGCCTTGGGCACTCTTGTGTGCATAATTTTTAAAAACCAAACCTTTTCCCATGCTCTTCAGGAGACTGGCCTTTTGCAATACAGTCAATCAAAAAACATTGCTGAGAAACAACCTACCATAAGAGCAGGACTGAGTCTTGAGAAGATTGAAAAGTGGGGAGAATAATTTAAGACTGCCCAGAAGGCATTAACTAGTATTCTACTTTCATAGATCAACTTTTATAGATTCCATAAGATTATTCTGTACTTCATCCAAAAGACAATCACTTGCCTTAATGTCTGGCCAAGTTGTTTCATGGGGTCCATAAATCTCAGATGGCATTACCTGGCACTGTTAGTGATCAAGATCACTGGTTGACTGAATCTGCACTGGAAACAGACGTGTTAATCCACCTAGTTAATTCACTGTGGTAATTAATTACTGAACACTTATCTAATTAGCTAACGCTTTTACCTCTCAAACCCAGAGGTAAATGCCAGATTGAAATTGGTGGTTCTCCTTATTATATCTTAAAAATAAAATTGAGAGGTATGGCATAGAATATCAAATAAAAGTGTGCTGGTGCCCGTGGTAGTGAGTGAGTATGGTGAGTCTCAAAATTGCCAGTGGTTCCTGGGAAGGAGCAGCAGGTAGACCAGCCTGAGATGAGTCAGGGGTAAGAGACAGATGTATTATTACAAGCTATCAACAATAACTACTGTCCTAAGTTTGACAGATGTATTATTACAAGCTATCAACAATAACTACTGTCCTAAGTTACAAAGGCAACACACATGTTAAAGACTATTTTGCCTCACAGTCATCATTACCTTTTCCAGGATAAGTGTCCTCAGGAATTTTTTGATATCTGGGCACAGTTGCAAATGTCTAGTTGGTGGTAACAATGGCAAGATTTAGGCTACATGGATTCCTCAATATAGAGTCCCCTATTCTTTTTCCTTCCTATTCTGTAAACTTTGCTGTCTGACCAAGATGGGCCAAAGGAGGCCAGTGTGACATTCAAAGAGTTTGCCAAGAATGACTGTCACCAGGAAGAGGAGCGTCTTCTAACATGGAGAACTCAGTTAGGATATGAGCACTTGATTCTTGACTGTGATGCACATTCTTAGAAATCCAAGCATTTTAGGAGGTGTCTTGTATTTGCTGCTGTTTGGCATTTGTAGACATTTTAGGTTCTGATTCGCCTGAAAGCCATGAGACTATGTTCTTGAAGCTCTCACCAGCATAGAACTTCAGTCGATTGCTCTGGGAGTGAAGGGAAAAAAGATCAGGATGAAGTTATCTAGTTTTCTAGATTTTTCCATCCCCAAAGTGAAAAGTGAGAAGCATTAGCAAAAGTAGTGAATTCATGCCTTTCTTGGCAGAGACTGCGTTTTCTGAAAATACTATGCTATATTATTCCATGTGGATTAACCCCTGATTCAATAAATTTTACCAACAGCCTACAGTTTAAAGAAAGAGGCCCTGGGAAATAAGTTTTTTTAAAAAAAAATTATCAGTCCTTCTGTGTGAACTGGAATGAGCAAAGTTCAGATAAAGGGACATTCTGAGGTCCTGACTTTGGATGCTTTCCTAACTTGTGATGACAAAGAATGAAAACAAGTTGGTGAGGGGTTGGATGGAGAGGGGAAACTGAAATGTTTGAGAACTGGACGTTCTCGTATGTATTGGACACAGTTTTGAGAAGACCTGGTAGGCCTGTTATAGAAACCAAAAGAGGACTTGTATCCGTATACAGTTTTCTCAACGCAAATAAGCCTGTTTACAACATCAAACCTGTGTTGGGATCAAGGACAAATGTAAGGGAAAGGTTCTCACCGATAGTTAACAAGCTAACCAACCTGGTCAAAGAGCTAGGATGGCACACCATCAAAGGGGACCTATCTTCTTGAGAAAGTTCTGCTCTGAGAGCTGGGCTGTGGTATAAAAGGCATGTCAGGGAGGGCATTTTTTATTTGATAGGAAAATTTAAAACGCTAAAGGAAAGTTTTTCTTAGCAATTTCACAGGAAAACCTAAGTTTTAAGAGAGGGTATCATTCTAACTTGGAATTGAACTATTATGACTAGATCTATAATAGCAAGTCACAATATTTCTCTTTCTTGACATCAATTTAAGAGTGACTATTCACATAGTAGAGAGAATGGCTTCGGTTATACCTGCCTCCAGTAGTTCCATGAGATCTGATAGGAATATATATGTTGGGTGAGTAATTTTGATTTTCTAAATTTGTTTTGATCAGATGGATGCTCCTTAGATTTTGTATTAAATGATTAGATAATGGGCCTCTACAGTTATCACTGGATACAGCTCATAAAACAATAAAAACAATGCAAAATGTCTTTTCAATGACATTTTTACTCCTTAATTTTGGGGGTTAGGGGTTGGCTCATCTAAGAAAATGGGGCAAAATAAGTCAAAAAAAAAGCAAAAATTTAGCCAACCTTCAGTAGTAAACAAATTCAAGGTTCAGCCTGGGACTCACTATAGCATTCAGCCCTTAATTCCAAGACCATGCGCTGCAATTGAGAAATAATTAAAAGGGTCTCTCAGTGCCTGAGGGAGGTTTAATTGTGTTGCAGGATATTGTGGAGTGATTTAATATGCTTCGTGATGGACCTTACAGAGAATTTACTTCTGAAATACCATTTATGTGATTAATCTCATGGGTAGATATAAAATTGCTGAGGCTGTCTACAAATTTAGCTCCAGTTCCTGCCCCAGGTTAACAGAACACAACAGAGCATTAATCATCATGAGGCATAAGGAGATTTTGATGGTTCCCTCTGATTTCCTGAGAGTTGTGTGAAATGTCTTGCTCAGAGCCTCCATTATATCAGCATTTCAGAAAACACTCCATTTGCCCACCCCAAACAGAGGTAGCCTCCTGCATGTTCCCTTCCTCAGGGAAGCCCAGGAGAAAGAGAAAAAGAAAAATTATGAAGACGAAGGTAATGGCAAATGGAAAGACTTCTTCCCAGCCAGCAATTTCTTTTGTTTGGCAATATTTAATACTCATCATGTAGTGTAATTTGTCATGATTTACTAAAAAGACTATTATCTGTATTAGGAAAGGAAAAAGAGTTTGAAGAGAAAACAACACGTACAAACTTATTTAGTAAAAAGTATATATTTTGGAGAAATCAAAGTATTGCAAAAACTACATTCATATTGGGTAGAAATTTGGTGTGAAATCCCAAACAAACTTTTTCTTTGGTACTGACAGAGTGATCATCTTAGAAGTGCTGCTTGATGAACCCAGTGAAACAAGACACTTCTATAGGCAGTCCCCCAAATTTTCTGACTGAGAAATCATTAGACAGTGGGCCAGGGCATCAAGGAAAAGTAATCCTAATGAATTAATTTGTTATAATACAAGTGAAAATAATTAATGGCTCTGGTGGTTGGAGAATTTCTCCCCGGAGATAGGAAGAGTGGTATAGATGAGTGATTTTAAAAACACCAAAGCCCAGGTCTCCTTGAGTAAGTCAATCCGAATTTCTAGAGATAGGGTCTAGGAATTAAAGTGCCCCTGGTGGTTCTGATATGTAGCTAGAGTTTGGAATCACTAGGGTAGAGGAATAAGACTCTTTTATAGAATAATGATTCATAGATTCAGCTGGGAATCCAAAGGAATATTTCCAGGTCGTGAAAGTAGTCTTGGCAGAGTGAAACAGAAAGAGTAATAGAATTTGGAAGAAAAAGTGGATGGCAGTGTTTGTCAAACTTTAATGTGTATGTGAATCACACAGAGTTTGTTAAAATGCAGATTTTGATTCAGCAGATGTGGGGTGGAATCTAAGATTTTGCATTCCTAAGGAGCTCCCCAGGTGTTGCTGATGCTGCTGGTTCACTGACCACACACTGTATAACAAGGGACTAGGGCTAAATTCTTGCCTCACAAGAGAAGAAAGGAAATGTCCCTTTGCTTTGAGATTTTGAAGCTTGTTCTGTAGTAGTAAAGTGCACTAACACCATGGAATACTTTATTTTGGAAACTAGGTATGTATGACCCAGTAACTAATTAAAAATCTATTACTCTAGATGTTTTTGAGAAGGAAATTAATAGTATTTTGTTCTACTTTCTGAACAGTTCAATTTAATTCAACAATAGAATTTGTTAAAACTTAGGGATTCAAGAAAGATATTTGAGATAGCTTGCCTCAGGGGATTCGCAGTCTTTCTAGGGGGATGGAAACTTAACTACATTACAATGTGAAATGCTATCTACCAGCACTAGCATGAAACAAATGCTTTGGGAACACAGTAAGAAAAAAAGTAATACTGACCAAGGAGAGAAGATGCTTGGAAAAGCCTTTATGGAAGACGTAATATTTGAATTGGACCATGAAGGAAAATTGGAATTTTGGTAGGTGAAAAGTAGAAGAAAGGAGGAAGGATGTTTGAAGGACAAAGGCCTGAAGCAGGGGTTCTCAACTTTGGCTGTACCAAAGATCATTTGAGAAGATTTTTAAAATACTTAAATTTTTTAGATTTAAAATACAGAGTGTCTAAATTAATTAGTGCCTGGTCAACGGTGTTTTTTTTTTTTTTTTTTTTTTTAAAGCTCCCTGGTAATTTTAATGCACAATCAAAGTGAGAATCAATAAAGATATAGAAAGACACAAGGCTTGGTAAAATGTTTTGAAGTGTATGGAATGAAAAGCATGTGGAAAGGCCAGGCATGGTGGCTCACACCTGTAATCCCAGCACTTTGGGAGACTAAGGTGGGTGGATCGCTTGAGGTCGGAAGTCTGAGACCATCCTGGCCAACATAGTGAAACCTCATCTCTACTAAAAATACAAAAAATAGCTGGGTATGGTGGTGGGCACCTGTAATTCCGGGTACTCAGGAGGCTGAGGCAGGAGAATCGCTTGAACTGGGAGGCTGAGGTTGTAGTGAGCTGAGATTGGGCCACTGCACTCCAGCCTGGGTGACAGAGCAAAATTCTGAAAGAGAACAGAAGAGAAAAGAGAAGAGGAGAGGAGAGGAGAGGAGAGAAAAGAGAGAACAGAGAAGAGAAGGCATGTGGAGAGAAATGGGAGGAACAAAGAACAAAGAAGTCCCAGACAGTTCTTGGCAAAGACGTCTTGACCCACTGTGGTGTGGGGGTAGATACCTTTTATCACTGATAACTCTAGTGGCATATGATTACTACCCAAATAACCAAAAGCTACAAATGATATCCTTCATAAATATGAACTGGATTGAATTAAGGTCATTCTTATAGCCGTCATCAGCTCACTGTCTTGCATTTCGTGGTATTTTACAAAGAAAAGAGAGGAAGGATTGGTGTTCTAGCTGTACTGCTGTGATGGGGGTTTGAGCCAGGGCCGTGGCCACTGGGTTGGAAAGAAAGTGGTGTATTCAGCTTGGTTGGTGGAGTCCTCAATGGCAGTGCTATTCAAAGTGTTGTCCACAGACCATCAGCGTCAGGACCAATGAGGAGTTTGCTACAAATGCAAATTCGGACACACATCAACAACCCGCTGAATCAGAATTTCCAGAAGAGGAGTCCACGAAGTGTCTGGCTGATTCTTATGCATGCTACACTTTGAGAAGATAAAATAAAATACAAATAATTTACTCAAGTTTGCACAATTAGGACATATATGGTTGAACTTGTACTGGAACCCAGGCAATCTGAGTCCACAGCCCAGTAGCTTATATTCCACAGCCTCCCATGCAAAGAAATCAGATGACCATTACAATCAGAACTGAATAGAAATGGCTGTTTTGTAATTTACTGGTTGTTAATCTTGCACAAGTTTCTCAACTTCTGTAAGCCTTGGCTTCTTTGTTTGTAAACTAAATTATTAATCTTACCCAGCTAATACAGCAGTTATGGCACAAATGATTTAATGAATTTGTTATATGCAGTTTTCATGCCATTTTCATGCTTAGTGCTATGCTTGGCACATAGTGAGAGCAAATATTCGCCATAATTATTGTTATACTGCATTGCTTCTCAATGAATAATTTAACCCTAAAGGAAGGTTTATGTTCAGACTTTCTTTCTTGTGAGCTTTCTCTCAAAATTCTTTTATATCTTCTTTGTGTAATTTTTTTTTCCAGAAAAAGGTTTGTTCATGTTAAAAATGCTTACTTGGATTCAATGGATGAAGACATTCTCTATCACTTGGATTTGGGAACAAAAACACACAATCTACCAGCAATGTTTGGAGATGTAAAGGTAAAAACATTTCTAATTTCAGGAAAAATGATTGAGTTTTTTCTACTAATTTTTCTTCTTACCTTGCCAAAATAATCTATACACCATTGGCTAGTGAAGTCCCAATAGGAACTAAAGTCACACTCATTCTCTGAAACAATTTGGAATGTGTATATCATGAACAATCATTTCCACCCCAACAAGACATAAAGGTTCCCAAACTAAATCTAATGCAAACATGTTATTTGACTACTCTGGTCCCTGGAGATAAATACAATTTTATTGACAATAATGCTGGGTGTTGAGAATTCATTATGTTTTAACAGATTCAGCTCACTATTTAAAATCTACATTTATAGCTTAATCTCACTAGTTCTCATTTTATTAAATCATAAAAATAACTCAACAAAACTAACAATATTATTTCACTTCTGGAAAATAATCATTATCTAATATTTCATATTAAGATTTTGTTTCATAAGAAATATTTCATAAAAATTATTTATTAACTACATAAAATTGTACTTCTGCATTATTTGTTTTATCTGACATGTATTTTAATTATATAAGCAATTTGTGTTCCTTATTTAAAACAGGGAATACAAAAAAGAATATGATTTTTAAAAAACACCCAGTAGTCCTACCACCTAAACATAGACACGATCAACTCATTTATTTCTTTCAATCATTTTTAATGAATAGACTTTAAAATAGTTGTAACTATATAGCTGCATTCTACACTTTATCATTTAGCATTACATCATTAACATTTCTCCATATTATTACATTCTTTTGAAACATATCATTTATGGGTGTCAAGTGGTGTACCACACATTACAGAGATTATTATTAACTTTTATGCTAAAATATTTTCCATTATAAACAGGACTCAAATGAATATTTTTGTACCTGAAGATTTTCTACATTTAGGTCAGTTTGCTTAGGGTGATTCACAGAAATGCTCAAAGAGACTGGATTTTTAAAGAACTTTGTTTTCCAAAAGACTATATATATTTACAGTTGCACTAATGGAGAATCGTGCAGTTTTCATCTGACTTTTTCATTTCTTTGGCAATTACAATAACAAAAATAAAAGCGTCACATGTACTATCTCACTAACATCTGCAGATTTAGCTCTTTTAGGTGGGTTTAGCAGATATTAACTCTCCATAAAACAAGAAAATTAAGTTCAGAGAGGTGGAAGAAGGTTACAGTTACACCACAGAGTGGTGGCGCTGAGACCTGGACCAAGTTCTTCCAAGTCCAATCTCTAGGGTCCTTGCTCATTGCACTAGGAGGACCCTTTGGGTCACAGTAACTCAGGATTGTCCATAATTATTTAATCCTAGCTCTTTCACTTACCCATTGGGTCAAGAGGCAGGTGAGAAAAGGGGAGGAAGAAGAGGGGGAGGTTAAGAAGAAGGAGGAGGAAGAGGTTGGAGGCAGAGGAAAAGGAAGGGAACAAGAAAGTAAGGAGGGAGAGAAAGAAAAAAAGTTGGAAAATGAGAAGAAATCGATCTACGATGGCTGTGGTCAGTAGGTGCTGAGTGGCCTTCTCCCACTCCCTCTCTCCTAGGCAGGAAAGTGTGAGGGTTTGGGTGGGTGTCCTCCCAGCGAGGTGACCCACCGTTTCTTCACTCCTCTCCAGGCTGCGCTGCTTGCCTTTGTGTCACCTCCCTCTATCTTGTGCTTCATCTTCTCAATGTAACCTCTTCCCCTGCTGCTGTTTTGGTTTACTTATGCTCCAGGAGTCATTGATCAAAGCGGTTTTTAATACTCAATAATCAGATTGTACCAGAATTCAAATGTTAGATTTGAGGTTCATGCCTCACAATAATATCCCAGGACCCTTGTCTAGAGATGACTCTGATTAATTGAAAGACTTTTCATAATTAATGAACTAAGACACATAGCTGGTTAATACATTTAAAAGACTTGAGACATGTATTTGAGGCAGAAAGTGATTTGCTATCTACATATCTGGGTTTCTGTCTCTCTTCTACCATTTATGGAGTGCTTTCTATATATCAGACTCTGTGTGGCACGTGCGAATGGTACAGTCAGTCCCCACAGCAACTAAAGTAGTTATTATCTCCACTTTACAGATGAGAAAACCCAGGCTCAAATATATACATAGTGTTATAACATATATATAATATATGTTTATCTGTAATAGGCACAACACAGCTGGCACGTGAAACAACTGAGATTAAAACTTAGATTTCTCTGATTAAAAAAAAGTAATGGCTCTTTCTCTGTTCAAACAAAACAAAACAACACAAAAACAAAAATAAAAGCACTATGTTTTAGTACTTTTTAGTACTCCAAGTATTAGTTTCTGGGAAATCATTGGGTTGGAAAGCTTTGTTTTAGAGATAAAAATAAAGGGACTCACATGTATGTGTCTCTCTCTCTCTCACACACGCGCGCGCACACACACACACATAGTTGTCCCATCTCGGTTATAATCCCAGGAACCAGACCTTCACATCTCTTCAGATTTTGTTCAGCACTTACTCTCACACACTGTTTATCATAACCACTATCCAACCTTATACATTCACCACCCACCTGGTTGTGAACCTTCAGTAAATTATCTTTTGGATACAAAGATATGCTCTGTTTCAAACCTGTTTATCCCATCAGAGAGCAACTCTACTGATTGAGCCACTTTGATGAATAGGAGGCAAAAGAGAGAGAGAGAGAGTGTGTGTGTGTGTGTGTATGTGTGTGTGTGTATAAATTGAGGAGCAGGTAACCTAGTTCCAAATGATCAGAACTGGCCATTTAACCTGAACTAGAATTTTTTCAAGGCAGCAGGTAAAGTCTGATTTATTTTCATAGATGGTTTCCTCAGAAACTTGCCTTCCTCCAGCCATGTTCTCCTCTTTGAACGAGAACATTCTACATTCAATTTCTTGAGTCCCTTAAATCTCAGGGCAGCCGTCCTGGCTCAGAAAAGAGGACATAATCCATCAGTACCTGAAAACTCAGCCTTGTCTTCACAGAGATGATAATAATTATTAATAGCATTATCTTCAAAGAAAGGAGAACTCTGGGTATATAAACTTGAAACTTCAGACTCCAGCAATCGCTCCCATTTCCTTCATATTCTTACCATATTTAAAAATTTTTGCTATGTGCTACTGCAAAATCTCAGTAGCTTAATACAAGTTAAGTTTACTTCTCACTCATATTAGGTACAAAGTGGGAGTTCTTGGTTGATGGATGGTTTCCCTACAACTGATGATTCAAGGACCCAGGCTCCTTCCATTATTGTGACTCTGTTTCCTTCAAGGCATAAATTGCTGTTTCCCAGTGTGTCAACATCTGTCCAGCAGATGAGAGTGACAATATGTAGGGTCACCAATACATCCTCCTTGTAGGATAGGAGATTTCTATGGGCTAGGACTGGAAATGGTACCCATTACTTCTGCTCAAATTCTAGTCACTGGAACTCAGACATATGACCTTGTCTAACTGGAAAGGAGGCTGAGATGTTAAGTTTAGCTGGGTGCCCAGAAAGAACGGCAAACTGTTTAGGTGAACAGCTAATCAATCTCTGCCACACTCACTAGAAAGATTCAGACAATTAATACATACGGTGGAGGATCCTTAGGAGTTATCTATTCGATATCAACATCCAAATATGTCTTTTATAAAATCACTAACTGATATCCTCTAATCTCTCACTAGAAATTTCTAGTAATATGTAAAATTATTACTTTATAGTACCATATAATATGCATTTTGAATGTATTTATATTCCCTTGTTAATGTAGAAAATGCATAAGATGCAATAGACCAGATTCATACAACATGGCATAGTTAAGACTTTTAAGATACTAGGGATATCTAAAGCTGAGCTTTCTTCTGGCAGTCATTAGCCAAAGTCCTTAACATATTTTTGTAATGCCTCTGACTCCTTCCCATTGTGTTTCTAACTTCTTTGATAAAACCAGGACAATTGATCGTTTTGTTTGAGACAAAAACACCGTAAATGTCACTTAAGGTCAATGTTGGTTGGTGGTCTTCAGCCATATTTTACTTCTCATTAAAGCAGCCAGACTGAAAACTGTGTCCAGAGATGATGTTTAGTGAGTCTGGTTTAGGAGTAAGGAAGGCTTTAAAAACCAAGCTGCTTCTGTCTGTGCATATGATCTTTATGTCTCCAGAAATATTCAGAAATTCCTGTTGATTATAGCAACATCTACAGTTCAAAGGAGAATTTAAACCACAAGCTATTCTAACATCTGTTTTGGTTTTATGGTCAATCTGAATAGTTGTAATTTACATTCGCTGGCACCACACAATGAGGTTATTTTCAAACTACTGTACTGTGTTTTAAAAATTTCCTCGGACTTAGATCGTGAGCCAAGTCTTAACTATCCACACCAACAAAGAAGAAAATTCCATGAATTATTAATAACAAGTTTAAAACTCACCCGAAACCATGGTCTTAACCTCTTTGTTACCAGTCTTTATGGCTGACTTCTATTGCAGTTCATTACTAGCTTAAGGCTTCATCAGAGAAACTCATAAGAAGGCAGAGAAACGACAATGTTAAGGGTAGAAGAGAAGCAGAGGGCCTGGATACAGGGCTAATAACACTGCTAATTGCGAAAGAGTGTAGCTCAGGAACTATTGCTAAATGGAAACAGGATGCATCATGTTATCAGACCACCCAATAGTTAGAGTAAATCATTTGTGAATGGGGCCACCTATTCTATAACCTCAGTTAGGTATTTCATTAGACAGATATTCTTTATCCCTGTGATGGACCTCGTCAGCCCTCCCAATCCTCTGTCCAATGCTGCCCACATCAGCTAGATACCACCAACTGCCTTTTCCTTACTAGAGGACTCAGACCAGCTTCATTTGTACTAAATTCTGCAATATAGGAATAGTAAGCAAGTTCAGAAGCAGGAATAGAAAATTGCTACATGATATATAAATTAATGGTTACCATTTGTCCATCACTGAGAACGTGTCTGGACTTGTGCAATGTCCTTTGCCATATGCAATCTCACGTTCTTCTTTCAAAACTCTCTGAGGGGTACTGTGTTTTTCCTGTATTGGAGATGGTCTGAAGCACATAGCTTATTTGTGTGACACTGAGCAAGCTTCTTACTCACTGATGGGGTTGGAGTTCAAAGCCAGCTTTACCTAACCTCAAAGGGTAGACCCTCGGCTATGTTGTCTTCCCTCTCTTTGCATTTTCCTCGCCACTTACTTCAGAATCCTAGAGGATTTGGCTCTTGCCACCTTGCTGTGGCCTGTGCTTCCTCCTGGGTGTGAGAGTCTGCCAGTGCTCACTCTCTTGTTGCCGACCCCTAGTGCTTCTCTGCTTCTCTCCCTGGCATCTACCTCTCCCATTCCTGGTCCCTGGGGCTAGTGTACCCCTAAACAGACTGTTGTATGAGTAACTGCCAGACAATTGTATTGCCATCTTCTATTAGACATCCCTGACTGCAACACCTATCCTAATTTCAGAGAAGGGAAAATGTGAATAAAGCAAAAACAAAAATAAATCACTGGAATTGATGAAATGCCACAGGGAGATCCCACATTTACAATAATAAGGTTTGTTCCATGAGAATTTCTTCTGAATAAGAAATTTAAAAGTCTTGAGGCCGGGCGCGGTGGCTCAAGCCTGTAATCCCAGCACTTTGGGAGGCCGAGACGGGCGGATCACGAGGTCAGGAGATCGAGACCATCCTGGCTAACACGGTGAAACCCCGTCTCTATTAAGAAATACAAAAAACTAGCCGGGTGAGGTGGCGGGCGCCTGTAGTCCCAGCTACCCGGGAGGCTGAGGCCGGAGAATGGCGTGAACCCGGGAGGCGGAGCTTGCAGTGAGCTGAGATCCGGCCACTGCAGTCCAGCCTGGGTGACAGAGCGAGACTCCGTCTCAAAAAAAAAATAAAATAAAATAAAAAAAATAAAAGTCTTGAAATGATTCCTTTAAAAGTTTAAGTTCACATAATCCATTTCACAATACAAATTTATGATGGGGGATGCGGAATCAGAAAACATACCTAAAACTGGTAGTTCTCCTTTTGCTCTTGTATCACTTACATGCTGTGGCCTCAGAACTTACATCCTAAGCATATGTCATGGTAATGCTCAACAATAGCTGTCTATGTCAATTTAAGATGCTGGTTGGTGTTCACTATAAACAAAAACACCAGGAAACACCTCCTTGAATAATATGAACATTTATTTTGATTTGTGATTTTTTTTTTTTTTTTTTTACTAATTTAGTGCATAAAACTTTCCATCTGTTGCCTTATTTACAGGTTGATGCAAAATAGCTAATTCATGGAACATAAACCATGACATCTACACACACTCTTAAGTAAATTAACTAAAAAGTAAAATAAAAAATTAGAGTTGAAACTGACCCGTGGTTCTTATCCCAGTTACTATGACAGGCCCTTGTTTATTTTTATTAACAGTTTGTCTGTGTTGGGAGCCTAACAGAATGAAAGCATTTGCACTGTTTATGCACAAGGAGCTTGGGTTGGAGGAAGCTGAAGAAGACATAAAAGACATCTGTGCTGGGACAGACAGATATTGTATGTACAAAACCGGGCCTGTGCTCACCATCAGTGTGAGTATCCATGGTTGCATTTCAGCTAGTCATTGCAGGCTAGACAAAAAAGTGGGAACTTTTACATGCAGGAGTTCTTTTTCCCTCCTGCTTTGCATTCTTACACAATTAAGCTAGGTGTCCAGGTATGAGTTTCTTATTGGAAAAAGCCTCCAGGGCAGAACATAGCATGCAGCATCATTTTTGTTTATTCGTTACCACTTAGATATTCAAATTAGGGGGAAAATACTCAAAGCACCCCTCCTTTCTCTTTACTTTGTAACTGGTTAACACCCCTCACTCCCCCCACCCAACGGCAATTTTCATTCCTCTATCCCTTACCCAGCTTTGGGAATGTTGAGCTTTTAGTACACATAGGCTAATTTTCAGGACTGCTAAAGTGCTGCTGTTTAACACCATAATACGCTCGCTGAAAAGCTGCTAATGCATTTCTACTGAGCTCTTGTGAATTACTGTCCTGCATTTAGAACATGTGAACAGTTACGGAAGCACACAGTGTCCTAAGACAAAATGAAAGGGGAATGATTTGCAGTTTTAGGGAACATGCAGACCATTTCCCCCTTGGACTCAGCTGGGCACACACTGATGAGGGCGTAGGTGCATAGGTGTCCAATTTGCCTTCCCATGTTTATCCCTCTGCACAGGGCTGTATTCCGAAGCAATAACTCTGAAGCCATCACATTTCTGGGCAGTGCAATCCTCATAAGAGGTACAGGCAGGCATGCCAGGGGACAGGGGAAGAATCTCCTGCACAGGGTGGCAATTCTAAGGAACTGAGCTATAAGTGGCTCCTACCAGAGGGAATAGGCATCATCCATGGATTGCCCTACAGTGTGGACGAGCATTGATGAAAACCTGGGGTAAAGAAGAGAAAATTATGCAACAACAATGAGGCAGCTAAATTGATCTCCTCTCTGGGCCAAGAGAGCCTGAAACCTGTTCAAATGGGAGAATCCATTCAATTATTCGCTTGTGCATTCAATAAACGATTACAGAATATCTACATTAGAAGGAAGCTGAATATCCACTGATCTTGGCAAATTTTTTCTTACCAACATTTGCTGGACTTTTAGACGATAACTGTTTTTTTGTACAGTAAATGGAGAAACACAAAAATGTTAAGTTTCTTAAAAATGTGGCACTGCCATAAATAAGCAGTAAAACTTCAGAGGAAGAAATGAAAACAGCAATAGACTGATCCTGCTGTCCTGTCGGGAAAAAGACCTGAAATATGTGTCATGCCAAGGTTACCAATTAGAAATGGGCCTTACTAGGCAGGCAGGGGACTGACAAGTGTGATTCCTTCTTTGAAAACTCTTTCTCTCCAGTAGCGGTTGAATGGGGTGCATGTGTGTGAAAGAGAGCACAAGTCCATTTGTCCTTTCATCAACGCGTCACATAATAAGTGACAATCATTAACTTACTAAATGTCTGAACTGAAAGGACTCTGAGAGATCATATAATAATTCATCTTAATTATAGTAAGAAAATTAGGTAAGAAAAAATAATACTGAGAGAGTTTATTCATTAGTCACAGAGGCAGTTCCAAAGTCCCAGACTTGTTAATTTTGGATATACAAATCAATACAAGTTTGATTCCTGGCTCCAGGATGCTTACTAAGCATTTGAAAGTCAGGGCATATTCAGTGGGAACCAGAAAGGGGGAACGCAGAGGTTCGAAATTTCCATAGCTCAACATTCTTGATAGAAGGAGGAAGTTCAGGTGAAAACATCATGGTCACGGCCAGTGGTTTTCCAAAATCTTTGTATCCAAGAGTAGGACACATTGAGGAGCACATTTGACTCTCTGCTGTCATGTCAGGAATGAAGTTACTACCAGTTTTAAATTCAGTTCCAGTTTCTACAAAATTACAGAATGCAAGATCTTTCTGGAGGGTTATTAGGACATCATGTGGCCACGAGGAGTTGCTAAATCCTCCAGCCTGTGTTGATCCCTTTCCTGTTGACATTGATTCCACTGTCCTGAATACTGAATAAAACAGGGTTATGGTCATGATCTATAGTAATTTAAACTCACTTCCATGTTCAGTATAAGTTTAAAATTGTGAAGTGGGGAATCTAGCCCACGTTTCTACCCTAGTACCTTTCAAAGCACACAAAATTAAAAGCAAATGAAATGGATTCACTATTTCATTTAGTATGGTTGAAAAGGACTCTTGATTTGGCGGCCGAAATTATATTTCCTCAAAATCAAGTCAATCGTGCAAAAAGCTCTTTTTCAAAGGCTCATCATGAAGAGCCCAGTGGGAAGATGGGAAATGGCTCTGCCCTGACACACCTGTATACCATACCATCCCCACGTTCTGCTCTTGCTGATGAGGGCCAAAGTCAACAGAACTGGCAGCAAGACGCCTCCCTCTGATCTTCACAGATGGACACATCTGTCAGCATGTCATGTAGGCGCCAGTTAGGGAGGACTTACGTTTTCCTCAGCATTGGCAAAGTCTTAATGATTATGTAAATTTATCTGAGGCCTGTTAACTTGTAATGAAGGAAGAAGATATGTCCTGTTCATGTATCACTTTGCAAGATGTATGAAGACTTTCTCTTTCTTTCAACAGCACGTCATGGTCATCCCCTCCATTTCTATTATGCTTCATGAACTCATCACATTACTCCACCATGCACGGTGCTGCGATGTCACCATTATTAGAATTGGCACATCAGGGGGAATAGGTGAGACGGATTGATTTCTATTAGAATTGAGTGATCCTTACACACGTGGTAGCTGCCAAAATATACCATCCTATTCAGAGCCCAGCAGAAGCCCAGATGGGCTAAAATGTGTCAGAAGGCTGGACTTGAGGAAATTCAAGGAAATCTGCCCACATTGCGTTTTTCTTTTCTTCCTTTTTTCTTTATTGAAACCCACAGGGAGAGATCTCACTGCCTATTGCAGGATGGTCTTAGGTGTTTATAAAGGGAAGAGTAGAAAAGTTGCTAGAAGATGTGTTTTGAGGGTAGGGGTAAATTTCAAGTCTTAGGAATTTTTTTGTTGTTGTTTTTGTTTTTGAGACAGAGTCTTGCTCTGCCGCCCAGGCTAGAGTGCAGTGGTGCAATCTCGGCTCACTGCAAGCTCCGCCTCCTGGGTTCAGGCCATTCTCCTGCCTCAGCCTCCTGAGTAGCTGGGACTACAGGCACCCGCCACCATGCCCGGCTAATTTTTTGTATTTTTAGTAGAGACAGGGTTTCACTGTGTTAGCCAGGATGGTCTCGATCTCCTGACCTCGTGATCTGCCCCCCTTGGCCTCCCAAAGTGCTGGGATTACTGGCGTGAGCCACCGCGCCCAGCCAGGAATTTTTTAAAGTAACAGAAATAAGTGTGTTCAAGTAAAAAAAAAAAATCACAAAAATTTCCCAGTTTCATCAGCTAAGTGAGCAAACTGCAAAGCTCTTAGAAAAACATTGCTTTTTGCCCACATCAGTTACTACATCACCTCTACTGGCTGTATCTTTTCCTCATCAGTACACCAGAAAGAACCCAGGCCAGGCTTTCAGGGAAGGCTTAAGTGATGCTTCCTAAAGTTTTCACAGAGCCTCCTGACCTTCCTTCTTCTTTGGCTTCTCAGGCAGCTGTAAAGAGGCCTTGTTTTTGCTTCCAGAATGTGTTGTGATGAAGTTTTGAGGAAACGTCTTCTTCTTCAGCTTTTTCTTAAGGAGCACATCTTGTCAGGGTATGATTTTACCATGTCACCAAAATGCAAATACAGACTGCACATGGTAAATGGAGAAGTTTGGTTGACAGGGCGATAGAACTGAATGGGCATTATAAAAAGGGCTGAGATTTGGGAATAGAAATGGTTGTAGAATTAGACATTTAAGGAGCAAAAAGGGATGTGAGAAATCCTCACACAAATAGCTGGAGAAGTGTTGTGTTCAACATCACAAAGCCACCATGGCTGAGCCATGCGTCACTAGAAACCATACACACTGGAAAAGATGGTGGCCTTTCCACAGCCGTGGTCCAGGAATCAAGTCCAGCCAAGGCCCTTACATCTGGGAGAAAGTAAGACCTTTGTGGATATCCATCCAGAGAGAGAAGTAGAGTGTTAGCAATAAGTGTTAGATCAGGCATCCTTCTAGATTGTAGTTTATCCAATACCCCAAATAATCAGTAGTAGGGAACTACTCATTTGGGCATGAATTTCAGATAACATAGCTATTAAAGTTGCTCATAATTCTTGGGTTGTGGGTTACAAGGATCTGCCTTCAGAGCCCACATTCATGCATTGTAAAGTCCTGACTGCTACGATTACCACTTGATATTAATGAACACCAGCATGGGCAAGGTGCTCCGATGACCATCCAGCTCTTGATAATGGTCTTTTATTTCATGGCAACATGATACATACAGCACACAATGAAGGCCCATGGATGGTGGCAAATTAACCCACTGTGCTGGTATAGACACCTTCATTTTGAAGTTTTATCCTTATTAAGAACTCTTAGCTTATCAAAAAGTTGTATTTGCTTATTTTGTTTTAAGCAGTTTTGCATTTGGAGATGAAAGATGTACACAGTATTATGTTGCTCACATGATCCCTTCCTACATGAGCCAACACACCTTGATAAGCATAAAGTACTCAGTTAAATAGTACGTTGACCTTTGAGAAACCTTAACCATGACACAATACACAAACATTTAAATATCAGGATGGCATATAAATAACATTATTTTTATGTATATGCTTTCAACTTCCCTCTCAATCACTTTCTTAGGACATTGTAAACAATTCAAGGAGCCACTTACTTGGATTGTTTAAAAAGTATCTGGCAGGGCACGATGACTCACACCTATAATCCCAGCACTTTGGGAGGCCGAGGCAGTGGATCACTTGAGGCCAGGAGTTTGACAGCAGCCTGGCCAACATGGTGAAATCTCTACTAAAAATATAAAAAATTAGTTAGGTGTGGTGGTGTGTGCCTGTAGTCCTAGCTACTCTGGAGGCTGAGGCAAGAGGATTGCTTGAACCCGAGAGGCGGAGACTGTAGTGAGCTGAGATCACCCCACTACATTACAGCCTGGGTGACAGAGCAAGACCCCATCTCAAAAAAATAAAAATAAAAATAAAATAAAAAAATAAAAAGTATTTCACCCAACAAGGACCTATTATCAGTGGCCACCTTGGGTCTGTAGTTGGATCCTCTAAAACATTTTGTAATTAAGTCTACTTTGATCAATACCAAAATTTATGCCACCCTGAAGGATAAGGCTATACTCTATAGCACGGATTGTCAAGCTTTTTCTGTAAAGGACAAGATAGTAAATATTTTAGGATTTGCTGACTGTGTGATTTCTATTGCAACTTCTCAACTCTGCCACTAGAGCTTGAAAGCAGCTATAGACAATATGTAAATAAATGGGTGTGGCTGTGTGATAATAAAACTTTATTTACAAAGACAGGATTTGGTTTATGAACCATAGGCTTGCAGAGCTATAATCTATGGCATCTTTGTGAAAACATTCACTCATTCGACAAATTGTTATTGAGTACCTATAATGTGGCAGGCACAGAGCTAGACCAGGAGAGAGCAGTGAACAGACACAGTTCTTGTCTTTATAGAGTTTACGTTCTATCAGAGAAAAAGATAAACAAATGGGTAATTATAAAAACTGTTAGGACAGAGAGAGTCTAGGGCATCTATGAAGATAGATCTTCTTATTCAGGCTCTAAATAGAAATGAGACTGGGTCAGAAGCTGGGTCAAAACTGGGCCTGGGGAAATTTAGTGTAACCTGTCTGTGTTGCCTTTTAATTTTTTCATTTGTTTGCTTCCCTTCTGTGGATTCAGACCTTTTTCAGGAAGTAAATTAAGCTGACACCTGAAGAGTGACTTGGTGTGTGATGAAAAGGTGGGGGGAGGATGAGAGGGCATGCCAGGCA
Source organism: Theropithecus gelada (assembly GCF_003255815.1). NCBI lineage: Eukaryota > Metazoa > Chordata > Mammalia > Primates > Cercopithecidae > Theropithecus > Theropithecus gelada. The sequence continues at coordinate 34,485,482 of NC_037680.1, forward strand.
GGGAGACTAACAGTTGGCAGAAAACAGTTTCTTAAGTAAGCCCAAGTCCCTTGAGCACCCCAGACTTTGTAGCCATGGAAGGTCAGCCAAGAGGCCTGATTTACATGGAGTCGGGGAGGGAACAAATGTGACAAGAATCAGAAGAAAAAGAGGATAGAGATGCAAAGAAATTACAGTAATCAAGAAGTCACGAGAAGATTAAATATTAAGAAGTCACATCACTTTATGAAAGCTACTTGCTGGCAGGCTTATTTATTTTTTTCCTGACCTAATTTATTCAGATTTGAGCCCAAAGGCTGGCACTAGTTTGCATGTCCAAGAGTCATGTTTGTCTTGAAATCTAAACCCCATCACATTGTAAATGTGCATTTGGAAAGACAACAAATGTAAATGCCTCTTCTGAATGTTACTTAATTGCATTGGGAAAAGAAAAAAATTTTAAAGTTGAAAACAGGGAGACTCATTAGCAGCTAGCATTAATGTTCGCAGAATTGGTTACATATGCTATGTGTCAAAAGTAAACTCTAAATGATATTCTTCTGTAATCATTTATTATCACATTGCAGGGATTGCACCAGGGACTGTTGTAATAACGGATATAGCTGTAGACTCCTTCTTTAAGCCCCGGTTTGAACAGGTCATTTTGGACAACATCGTCACCCGAAGTACTGAACTTGACAAGGAACTATCTGAAGAACTGCTCAACTGTAGCAAAGAAATCCCCAACTTCCCAACCCTCATTGGACATACAATGTGTACCTATGATTTTTATGAAGGTGAGAACAGTTTATAAACTGGGAAGGCAACAGAAAAATGCCAGCAACTCTTTGTTATTCAAACCCATAATTTATATTAAAAGCTCTCCTTTAGAAAATTAATATTTGTGGATTAAAAAGGAACTGAAACAGCCTTTTTTTACTTACTAAAGCATAAAGACACAAGGACATAACGAGCAGCAGAGAAACACCCAGAATGAATTTATATTGAGGGTGAATTTAATCCTCCAAGAACAAATTGAACACTAAAATGTAATTAGTGATGTTCACAAAATCTTATCTCTGTTGATGCCTTTAACTTAGATTAGCAGCTCTAAGAGAAGGGAAGTATACTGATTCTGTGTTTCTGCCATTCGTCTGTACCTTAAAAGGGATTCTGTCCCCAGGAAAGAGTGGGCCAGAAAATGGGGAGAAATGCTTGGGGAGGAGGTATAAATCCCACTGGATGGTGGGATCTGAGTGGGGTTTTGTCTCTCAGCCATGAGTAAGGGGTCCCCAGACCAAGTTTAGAGACAAATGGAAGGTGACTGCTATGTAGCGGGCTTGCTACTAGAGATGAAAGGCCCAGGGGAAGAAACCTTCAAAGACAGACCCCCGACTTTTCTCGTCCCAGAAGAAAGAATCTACATAGAGTTGGTACCGTGCCTTGAAGGGCATTCTGAAAATCTGGCAGTATAGTTATATTCTTTTCAAAAGCCATACTATTTCATTATAAATTATTTTTATTTTCCCTTTGGATCAAACTTAAAATACGATATTGAATTTTGAGAAATTATGTTTGGAGACAGGCCATATTATCTATACATTTGACTTCCAGTTAGTAAAGGTGGTTTTACCACATACTTGTAAAATAGCAGGGCTGTTGGGGTCTGAAAGGGCTGAGACCTTCTGTTCAAGCCCACTGACTCACAGTCCCTCCATCTCGAGGGTCACTCACTGATATGTTAAGCAGAGTTTGCAAATGGCAGCTTGTTCAAGTCAATGTTTCCTTTGGCCTGCACAGCATTTTTTAAAATGTGAATTATTTTGCCAACATTTACAATATCTGGAGATGTTATATGAACATCCACATTTCTGGCTTTTTGAAAGAACTAACATTTAAAAATGTAGAATATATGCATGGCAGCCTTGGCAAGCCCTGACCCACATCTGGGGCTACGTTTGCTGAGGCGGGGGTGAGGCTGCTCCCCTCCGACCAGACACTTGCGTCGGCATTACCTGCGTGGCTTCTGCGAGGTCTTGTTTGAATCAGCTTAAATCGCACTCTGTCAGAGGTGTCGGCAGGCAGCTCTAATGAGAAGAGAAGGAACAAGGGGAAGCAGACTGCTGGTGTGAAAGTAGTATGAAAGAGTTAGAGGAAAGGGAGAAAAAGAGAGGAAAGAGTACCAAAAAGGGGATTGTGAAAATAATGGATGGCAACCGCGTGCTATTAGGCCATTTGCTTGAATCCAGGCCTTTTCAGGAGTGGGGAGGCATTAGAAGGTCTATTTCTGGGTGTGCACAGCGTACAGGAGGAGTAATGACATCAGACTTTCCTTTTCTTGCTTCTGCCTGCACGGGAGGATACAGGTGAAATTCAGTGACGAATGAACACTGGGAGCAGCCTGGAAAGGAAAACATGATCACAAGGGGTGGCATGCAGCCTGAGAGGTGTGCGGAAAGGGGGAAGGCGGACAGTGTCGCAAAGGGCATAAGGAGAGGCGCAATGTGCAAACACTGTCCTGATCCTCAAGTAGCTTAGTGTCTGGAAGCCTCTTTTTTTCTCCCAGCACCGGTCCCTGGGCCATTCCCCAGTCATTCGAGCAACCTGAGATTTTCCTCAAAGGGCAGCTCTCACAGCAACCCGCCGCTTCCTGATTTGCCTGGGCACAGTGCCGGCTACCGTAGCCACTCAGCAGTGACTGACGCCAGAATTGAGGCCCTCGGCCATGGACGCTCCTTTCTACGTATGAGACTCCTGAGCCAGGGACAGCCTCGTTCCATGGTCCTCCGGTAGGAAGGGTCACACAGCTCAGTTTATCCTACATGGGAAGCACACTGCAGAGTTAGAGACAGCTGCGGAGGGCTCCAGCCAACAGCAAGCCTCTTGTGATGCCACTGACAGTGGGGTGGGACATCAAGTCACTAAATGTTCTCCCCTCTCTTTCAGGCCAAGGCCGACTAGATGGAGCACTGTGCTCCTTTTCCAGAGAAAAAAAGTTAGATTACTTGAAGAGAGCATAAAAAGCTAGCGTCAGGAATATTGAAATGGAATCTACAGTGTTTGCAGCCATGTGTGGACTCTGTGGTCTAAAAGGTAAGCTTTTCATGAATGCTTAGGCTCAAATTCTTCTCTTTCATGCAGCTACTTTTACACTTTAGGAGAAGTAAAAGGGGTCCAGCTATATACTACCTTGGGCTGAATGCATGACTTGTAATTGTATATAATATACATTATCTCATAATATCTTGTGAGTGGCCAGGATGTTATTCCTATTATGCAAATAAGGAAACTAAACCTCAAAGGTCAAAATCAAGTTGCCCAAGGTCAACAGCTAGTTGGTGACGTGTTCAGGCCTCGACAGCAAGTTCAGTTTCCTTCATCCTGGTAGTGGTTGGTAGTTTCTATTACAACTGAATTTATCGAGACAAGATACAAAAAAAAAAATTCCTAAAATAGTCCATCAGTCATAATTTTAAATAGCACGGTCAGGGAAGGATGGGAGGAGAATGTGCCACATGGCTATCTGGGGGAAGAGCATTCTGATCAATGCAAATCCAAGGCCACAGGCAGGAGGAGCACTCAGGGAGAACTGGAGGAAGAGGGAAGAGATCAGGAGGGGAGAGGCAGTGGTGGAGAATGGTAGGAGAGAGGGAAGGTACACAGATTGTATAGGACACTGTGAGAACTCTGGGTGAAATGGAGAGCTTTGAATAAAGAGGTGGCTGGATCTGACCTGTGTGTTAACAGAATCACGGTGGCTGCTGAGCTGGGAAGACCCGAATAGGGTGAAGGGCAGAAGCAGGGAGAAGAACGAGAGGGCGAATGCAGTAGTCTAGTGAGAGTTGATGGACAAAGTGATAGCAGCGGAGGTAGTGAGAAGTAGTCAGATTGTAGAAACATTTTGAAGACAAACCCAGCAACATTTGCTGATGACTTGATGTAAATTTGGGGAGAAAGGCAGGAGTTAAAAGCGACATGTTTATGGCCTAAACTACTGGAAGCGTGAGGTTGTATTACTGGGATAGAAAAAATTGGGGTGAAGATGTTGGGGTAGTAGACATCAAAATGGAGGCCAAGCAAGCAGGTGAATTTATGAATCTGGAGTTTAGGTGGGTCGTTTGGACTGGAGACATAAAATTCTAAGTTGAGAGCATATAGATGGCATTTAAAGCTATGCAATGGATAAGATAATGAACAATGAGTCTAGACACAGATGACAAGAGCTCCTTGCTTAAACATCAAAAGTTAAGGGAGATGGGAGAGACCAAGGAGGAGTGGCTCATGAAGTTGGCAATATACCAGGGAAGTGTCGCATCCTGATATGCAGAGAGGAAGGCTTCAAAGAAGTAAAGAATTCTAGCACAATAAAGCTTCATTTTTATCATAAGTGGAATTTGCCTTGCAATACTTGTCCTTATAGTCAATCAATTTTAATCTATACATTACAAACAGAATATATGTGGTCATATTTCTAAGAATGCGTTTTACAAAAAAGCTAAGGAGATTAATTGTCGAAGTACTATCCTTAACTACTTGCATCTGTCAGAATATATGCACATGTAAATTATTGGTAAAAATGTGGGAGGAACACACAATGCATTTTTGTACTTTTTTTTTTTTTTTTTTTTGAGACAGAGTCTCCCTCTGTTGCCCAGGCTGAGTATAGTGGTGTGATCTCAGCTCACTGCAACCTTTGCCTCCTGGGTTCAAGCGATTCTCCTGCCTTAGCCTCCCGAATAGCTGGAATTACAAGCTTGTGCCACCATGCCCAGCTAACTTTTATATTTTTGGTAGAGATGGGGTTTCACCATGTTAGCCAGGCTGGTCTTGAAATCTTGATGTTAAGTGATCCGCCTGCCTCGGCCTCCCAAAGTACTGGGATTACAGGAGTGAGCTATCACGCCCAGCCCATCTTTGTACTCTTTTGAAGGTCATTGCTAATACCCTCTTTTAGAGAACAAGAGCATCTGCTTTTCTCTCTACAAGTTAGTGACAGTGGGAAAGCAGCACCCCACACAGCCCACAGGGACAACTGGATTCAGATGTTTCTGCTCTAGGAAATGCCTCCTCACGTTTATTTATTATATAAACAAGTGATCACTTGAGTCATGTCTCCACCTAATATGTAAGTGTAACATAATCTGTTAACCACTTTATTAATAGTTAAATATAAAATGCCGAGATATCAACATGTTGCCTTTGTGAAAACTGGGTGATGACCAGCAGTTCTTCCTTAAGAGGCACCAATTGGCAGCCAAGAAGAGTTCTAGGCTTGTGGACCCTGGACTCTGAGTCTTTCTTTCTCTCTTTAGAATGTTGCAGAAACCTAAGTGAAGTTATTCTAAGAGCCTTTCTGTCCTTGCTGCAAATCTTTGTGACCTTGGTCTCTCTGCTACCTGCAGGTTTCCCTCCTGGATACTTTCTTCTCTACATTTCTGTAGTTACCGGCCCCCACTGCATTTTCTTTCTTATGCTGCTGCTGGACCTGCTGGTAGCTGATTTTCACCTGCAAATAGCTCTCTCCCAGGCCACTGCTGCAGCCTTTCATGGAGTAGACCCCTTCTAGACTGCCAACATTCACACTAAAGGCTGCATCTGCAGCTCTGTAGTTCTTGGGAGTATTTCTATCTGAATGTCTTCATGGTGCCAGGGGCTCTTTATCTCCCTCAGATATTACTGTTTTAAAAGGTGGATTCCTGGTATGCTGCCCCTTGGAAGATCAGCCACCAAGTATAGAGACGAAAACCCCATACATAGGATGCTATCATATTCTCTTCTTTCATTACTACTTCATAACATCCTGTTCCTGTAACACTGAAACTTGGAAGCTGGCACCTGGCACCTTCTGATTTTAACCCATTTATAACACACTGTGTGTGAGCCAGAAAAGCTTGCTTGGGGAAGGGCTGAGAATGCATTAATGGACAGCTGCTGAAACAGAGAAAGTTAGAGAGGGCATCCAATGGTAAGCAACATGGAAAAAAAGATTTCACCTGGCACTAAGAGCCCAGGGTCCATAGGCATGTCTCCGCAACCCCCTCCCCGCCACTGTTAGTTATGGCCCACCCTAGCCTGTTTCACCAGACAGCCTTCTGAGACCTCTTCTGTTCCTTTAGTACTACCAGATGACTGGATAACCAATCTGAATTCATACTAAGGTGATGGCTTATAAATAACAATTTTTTACATAAACAAGGGTCTTCTAGAGAACCATTGTACTAATTTAGATGAATTACTCAGAGTTTGGACCATTGCAGAAACAGATCTTTCTATATCTACTTAGCACAAGGAAGCCTTGGGTCCATGTGGATTACCACTTATTATTTTTGCAGTTAGTATTACACATCTCACCCTAAATCTCACCTCCTCAAAAAAGTCTTGCATGACTACCTATACTCACTCACTCACAATGGTGTCATTCTATTTCATTTATCTGCATCACATTTACCACTACTGACTATATTTCCAGTCTGTTTGTAAATTAACTTATATATTATTTCATGCATATTAATGTGTGAAGGCCTATATTGATTATTTCTCTCCATTAGAATATAAGTGCCATAAGAACAGGGACCTTGTTTGTCATTGCTGTATCCCCAGTACTTAGAATATTGCCTGCCATACAGGCTTTCAATATTTACTGAATGAGTGAATGAATGAAAAAAAAAGGGCCACTAGACTCTTTTTCACCATGGAAAATGGCCATTGCAAACTTTAACCTTCATTCCCCAGCCATATAAGTGGCTTAGAATTGTCTAAAAGACTTAAGAGTATCTCCTAACTGTCCACAAAAGAGGAAGTAAAGCCTTAAAGTCAAGCCTCCCTTTGCTCTAAGGTCTGTACAAATATTTATTTTGCTAGATCTACAACCTCTGGGTTTTTCAATATTTGATAGGTGGACAAACTACCTGTAATAAGGCCACTGACACCCATAAGTCACTGCTGCTATCCGGATCTCATTATCTTAGAAAAGAGAGTTGGAAATCCAATGCTGTTTTAACAAAGATTCAGGTGAAGGGAAATAGTGGAATTCACTCAATTATTCCAAGGCTAAATTGTCAGCATAAGGTAAACCTGTACAATGGAAGCACTGTGTAATGCTCAATAAATGCATTCTCCTGTCACTTTATAATATGCACATATCTGTGTCTCTCTTAAAGCAAAATCTACTTTAATTAAGCCCCAAACATTCTGGTTAAAGATGATAATCCTCTTGTACTGTGAACTTGTGATAAGTATGTTTAACTTGCATTCATGTTTTAAAGACAGTGCTGCCTTTTGACACAGGCTTGCATGACAATATATGAAGCCTAATATTTGTCTAAGCTTAGGTTCTGCTTAAATCCTCTTCTATGTCTAGTTGTTTGCAGCACTCACAGTGGCTTTTCTTTAAAGAATTCAGTGTTATTTCCTTGGACAGACACTGGTAACTTAGGGAAATATTTAGTCTTTATAATATTATCTTAATGCAGTTCAATGAGAGGGAGCAGAATCTTGACTTTAATTCCATGTTTATATTCTTCTGCTGTTCCCAACAATGAAGGATATTGGACTCTGAGAACTACATGAGGATCATTGATAAAGGTAAAAAGATACCACAAGGATTAAAGGTTGTAATCAGTTTGGAGCTAGAGTATTTCTTAACCCTAAAATGGACATAAATCCAGATTTTGAAAAATCCTTAGGCCGGGGTACAAGGCGACCAATTGCTGTGCTCTTCACCTTTACAAGAGAAAAATAGACTGTAGCTCAGGAAGGTTAAATAACCTTCCCACCTTCTCAGAGCTGGGAAACAGGTGAGCTGGACTTTGAACCCAGCTCTGCTGACTCAGGCCCCTTTGCACCCTGCCTGCCATTTCTTGCCAGCAGCCTCCCCATGGAGACAACACGGTCATAGTCTCTGGACAGAAGAGCCAAAATGTGCACCACTAAAAGTCAATGCAGACTTTTCCATTTTAAGTGTCGTGAGCAGATAGTTGCACCACTGCTACAAGCAAACCCTAAGGACTGAGCACATACCAATTGACTTAGTGATGGGATCAAACAAAACATTAAGCAGATACTTATTTACTAGTATGCAGAGCCCTTATTTTGCCAAGAAAATCAGTCACTGTAGCTGGAAAATCAGGTATAAATGGTACATAATTCACTTATTACTTTTAGAGGGACAAGATTTTTAAAAAATGTTTCTTTTTGCTTTGTTTTCACATATTTTAATCAAAGTCAGTGTCTATAGCTTTGTTTCATTCATTTTAATTCCACCCTCCTAGCCTCTATTCCACTCTTCCCTCCCCACTGCCAACAACTCACACATTAGAGATTATTTAGGGCCATTGATTCCACCCTGTCTGTGACTGTCATTATCTGTGGCCCTCTTTTCCCCTGCTCTGGCCCCAGGGAGGCCATCTGGATTCCCCTGGTGAGCCTCCCACCCCCCACCTCCAGTAAGTGCGCAAGGCTCCATCCTCTGCCTATCCTGCCACATCTCTGGTTAAGGGTCCCACATCTGGCAGAAGCCCCAGTCCTCGAGGTTACCTCTGGACCTGCTGGAGAAGACAGCAGTTTTTTGAACTAACCAAATCATGTGAAGCAGGTAAGTTGAGGATGTAGACTTGCAAGAAGCCTCTGAGATCTAACCTGCTCCTTGCTCAGAGGATGAAATGAGGTCTAGAGAGTGTAATTGACCTGCCTGAGGAAACAGATAGACTGAAACAGAGATGAACTAGAATAGAGATCTCCTGTCTCCTGATCACCACTCTCTTCACTATTCCATAAGGTGCAAAAAAGTACTGTATTCATCTATTGAAAGATGACCTGTACTGCCTGTGTTTGAAAAAGCATTTGTGGCAGCTTTCAATGAAAGAGGAATGCATAATAATATAATTTAAACAGAAGTAAAAAAAAAAATAGGAGGCATTTATTTAAGGGAATAGATAGGAAGGTATCCTTTTTTTATTTTTATTTTTTGAGACAAGGTCTCTCTCTGTAACTCAGGTTGGAGCACAGTGGTATGACCACAGCTCATGCAGCCTCCACCTCTTGGGCTAAAGCTATCTTCCCACCTCAGCCTGCAGAGTAGCTGGGACCACAGGTTCAAACCACCAGTAATTTGTGTGTGGGGGGTGTGGGTTTGTTGTTGTGGTTGTTGTTGTTTTTGCAAAGTTGAGGTCTCACTTTGTTGCTAAGGCTGTCTTGAACTCCTAGGGTTCAATCAATTCTCATGCCTCAGTCTCCCAAGATGCTGGAATTGCAGGCATGAGCCACTATGTCTGGCTAGAAGTTATCAGTATTAAAGAGGCCACCCAGGAGTACAATACTTAATTTAAACACTTAGATTGAGCTCCAAGTTTCCTGGAAACCAAGCTGTAAATGAAAACACTACATTTGGGAGGCTGAGACGGGCGGATCACTAGGTCAGGAGATCGAGACCATCCTGGCTAACATGGTGAAACCCCTTCTCTACTAAAAATACAAAAAAAATTAGCTGGGCGTGGTGGTGGGCGTCTGTAGTCCCAGCTACTCGGGAGGCTGAGGCAGGAGAATGGCGTGAACTCAGGAGGCGGAGCTTACAGTGAGTCAAGATTGCGCCTCTGCACTCCAGCCTGGGCGACAGAGCAAGACTCCGTCTCAAAATTTAGCTACTAAACAAAAACATTTGCAGTTTGTCACAAAATCTTGATCCAAATGTTAAACTTAAATGAAATTATCAGCTATATTATAACGTGCAGTGTCTCTGATAGCACCTTTATAAAAGGTATGGGGCAATTCTTCATAGGTATAATGAATTGGTTCTAATTCCGCATTGTTTGGGCACCCAAAGAACTGGGGTCCAGGTATGTACATTTGTGGTAATGATGATTCAGAGATAGAGTTTCAAGTCTTTAAAGCAGTCATTTTCAAATATTAATGTACAAATAATTTAACTGGGAAGATTTTTTCATGCAGATTCACTGCCCTTTCCCAACCCCCATCCCCAATTCTGATTTGGTATGTCTGAAATAAAGCCTAAGTATCTCTGATTCTGTTGCAAGAGACTAGTGGAGCACATTTTGAGAAACACCAATCTAGAAGAACAAATTGTTTCTATGTCTCTTACCGTTGACCAGCCCCTTTGAATATAAATTTTCCCCACCTTGTTTTTAATAAGTAGCCAACAGCCTGAGATTAATGTTTCAGCGGAGATACAGGAAGTGCAAAGGCTCTGGGTTGTTGATTAAAAAACATTTTCAGTGCTTTACATACCAGGCATATAGGGAGCAAAGGTAGTGTTTGCTTAATAAACTCAAACCCTTGAGGAGCAGTGGGGGAGGGTATGAACACAACCAGGAAGAGGTAGAAGAAAGGCCAGGCTGGGAACTCCAAAGCTAATCTTTTCTGCTTTGCCATTTTCCAAAGACCAGCCCTGTTTGGCTTCTACTGTGCACATGGGCATTTGTGCCCAGCCCTGCTATTTTTGCCCATTGTTCATGGGAAATCCTTGTTGGAAGTTCATTGTGAATCAGAGAGGTGGGGTTAAAGTGGTGATCCATAGCAGTGTATGGATTCCTAAGGATTCATGAGTGAATTTTCAGGGACCCTGGGACCCCTGAAGTTATACACAAATATTTTGTGTGTATAGGCAGAAGTGTATTTTTGTGTGAAAAGAGGTTCCAATTAAGACTTTCATCAGATTTTCAAAGGGGTCATAAATGTTCCCAAGGGGTTGACAATCACTGGGCAGTCCTAGTTCAGTTCAGGGTGCATCAAGCTCCATGTTCCGGTCTGTGTGTTCCCAGAACATTCTAGCCTCAGGTCAGTTCATTGACAATCTCCTTGGTGGCAGCTGGGTCACTAAGTATCTCTTCCTCCCCAGCAGCCAGCCTCCCTGCCTAATCTGAGGATTATGCTAGCAAAGCTGTCAGGCTTAATTTCAGCAAATTGTTTTGGGTAATTAGTCCCTTTTAATTGCTCATGGAAATAGTAATTTTAGGTGACAAGATTATTATATGCTGCTCGTTAGTGGATTCTCAAGGGTCAAGAAAACACCACTGAGATTGCTATAACCTGTTCTTTTCTATCTTTGGCATTCCCCTTGAAATCCAGAAAAGACATTTAGTAAAGTCGGTTCCCACTCTGTAAAAAGTATAGAGCACTGGTTTCCTTTTATCCTTCTGCCAAAGTGAAGGATTAGAGCAGGACTTTCAACTTTTCTGTGTGACTGCCAGCCCATGTTAGGCTTCACAGGTTTGCTGATCATTAACTTGAAAAGCTGTGGGAAGTTTCCAGCTCTTCCATTTGCTTGTTTACCTGTACAGCCAAGTTGCTTTACAACTGACTGAGTTTTGAATAAATAGGGTCCTAGGTGATGAAATATTTGACGCAGCTCAAGTTGAATATTTTCATTGCTTTTCACATCACTGAACAAGAGGGTCAGTCTGACCAATGGGTCAGTCTAACCGATAGGGCAGGATTGCCTAATGGTTCACCATGTGCTAGCTCAGGGGAGGAATGGATGGAAGGTAGAGAACTCTTCTCATCAGTTTAGGAAGCTAGGAGTTGATTGGCTCTGACTAGCTGTGTAATACTGGGTCATTTGGTTGATTTTTCTAAGCCCTCATTTAATCATCTGTCAAAAGGGGACAAAAATAATACCTAGCTCAAGGAACAGCTGTAAAGGATTAAGTGATATCATAAATACTTGGCATGTAGCAATAACATATCAAACAAAAAAGATATATATGGATTGGAGAAAGGTGGAGAAACACATGGAGAAAATATTTCTAAACTGATACATCTGATAAAAGGTGATATAAAGAATATGCAAGGAACTCAATAGCAAGAAAACAAATTGAGAAATGGGCAAAGGATCTGAATAGTCTCTAAAAGAAGACATACAAAAGGCCAACAGATATATTAAAAAAACAAAAACAAAAACAAAACCGCTCAACCTCACTAGTCATCAGGGAAATGCAAATTGAAACCATGGTGAGGTGTCTCTTCACACCTGCTAGAATGGCCATAATCAAAAAAGACGAAAGATTAAAAGTGTTGGCAGGATGTGGAGAAAAGAGAACCCTTGAATACTGTCGATGGGAATGTAAATTAGTACATCAATTATGAAAAACAGTATGATGGTTCTTCAAAAAACTAAGAATTCCCATATGAGCTAGCAATCCCACCTCTGAGTATATAGCTGAAGGAACTGGTATCAGTGTGCTGTAAAGAGACACCTGCTTTCCCATGTTTGTTGCAGCATTATTCGCAATAGCCAAGATACGGAATCAACCAAGTGTCCGTCAACAGATGAATAGATTTTTTAAATGTGGTATATATACATGATGGAATACTATTTCGCCTTTAAAAAGAAGGAAACTCCCTCATTTGCAACAACATGGATGAATTTGGAGGTCATTTTGTTAAGTGAAATAAGCCAGGCACAGATAGACAAATACTATATGATTTTACTTAGATGTGGAATCTAGAAAAATCAAATTCATAGAAATAGAGAGTAGAATGGTGGTTACCAGAGTATAGGGGGATGGGGAATGGGGAGAAACTGGTCAAAGGGTGCAAAATTTCAGTTACAAGGAGGATTAAGCTTGAGAGCTCCATTGCATAGCATAGTGATGAGAGTTCGTAATAATGTATATTGAAAAATCTCTAAGAGAGTAGATTTTAATTGTTTTCACCACAAAAATGCAAGTATAAGAGATGATAGATATGTGAATTAGGTTAATTTAACCATTTCACAATGTACACGTATATCGAATCATCACATTGTACCTCATAATTATATACAGTTACTATTTGTCATTTAAAAATAAAGATAGCATGTACTATTATAATTACAGTATACTACTTCTTCCCAAATCTAGATCTTATAAAGAAGTCTGAAGTAGCAGAGAGGTCAACGAAATAAACATTATCCTCATGCCCAACTCTCTCCATGCCTTCCAAGTTTGTTAATATAGACACATCTAATCAAATCACATATGCACCGAAATCCTTTTTAAAATGATGCAGATTCAGATGGAGATTATCACACTGTTAGCAATTCAAAGTGGCTAACACTGATTTCGATGTGAGTAACCACATTCCTTGAAATCAAAGATTTGATGTGAAACTGACAATAAAGAATTCATATGGAACTCAATTTTTCTCGCTGATGAAACCAAAGACATTGCCCTTGTGACAACTTTTAAAAAATGAGAATTTCAATTTTTAAAAAAGACCTTTGTTCTTTTTTCTCCAGTTTCTTATCATAAGATTTCATTCTCATTCTTTAGAAATCAAATGCTAATATATTTGCTCTTTCATGGTGCTGCTTCTTACATTTTAGCATTTCATATCATGTTTTTTTCCTCTCAAATTTCATGAGGACCAGTATTCACCTTTATTGGTATTTCCTGAGGTCAGCATTCTATATCTCTTCTGTATTTACTTTTCTCTTCAGCTAGGGCTGCAATGCAGCAGGCAAACTCAACCATTGCACCAAGGAGTAAAATGTCACCTTGGGAATAATGGCTAGTTCTCTAGTTATATCCTCCAGTAAGAAGACCCTCCTCTAAGAACTGAAAATAGGATAGAAAACTGGAGATGGCATGTCTCAGATTGCAAAGCTTTCTCCTTTATCTTGAATATGATGCTTTCCTGAGCCTTAATTGTCAAGTCAATTGTGGAGGAAAAGAGGAAGGAGGAGTGTTTGCAACAATTTCAGTTAACTTATTTAAATAAAGTGTTTGGTGGGATTCCACAAAAATATGAGTTATATTGAAGACCAGAAGTTTCAGTAGGTCGTGTCTACATTACAAAAAAGGAATACACAAAGTACATGTGCTATGGATGCTGGCGTGTTTGACTAATGCTTCTATAGAGAAGATGAACCCATTGATTCCAGCAGTTGTGTTAATTGTTCTTCTAGCTGCTGTGGTCTGTGTGACACTTCTCGACAGACTTGGCTGTGATCAGATCAACTTGCCTCATGATGTCCTTGTGGAGTACCAGCAACGGCCCCAGCTCCTAATCTCCAACTTCATCAGACGGCGGCTTGGACTTTGTGACTAGACGTCCTAACGGGGCAGCCCAACCCTCCCCTGCAAGTTGGTAGCTCAAGTTGTAACATGAAAGTCATATTTTATTTGTGGCATTTTTATATAGTTCTCATCCACATGCTAAAATCATAATGGAAAGACTTTATGAAATCCTTCTCTCTTAAAAAGGAATTTATTGTAAAAGAATTTAATACTCACACTAAATTAAATTCAAATTTCATTTTATAATAAGTTAACTAAATCTGTCTAATAATTAAAATTTTAAAACTCCTGGATTCTGACATTTGGAGTTTCATATGCAGCATTAATTAAGCTCACATCAAAATAGACCAGCCATTTGCAGATACAGTTACCAGTCACTCTGTTTCTGAAACCAATCCAGAAATTCATGTTAGAACATTGTCAGGCACTTCTAGGTATTGGACAAGTGACAGAAACTGATTATCCACATTAAAAATATTTACAGAAAAAAGTGTCAATGAAATGTAGGTCTATATGGAAAAGTTATCATTAGGAAAATATGGCCATACTTCTTTTTTACCCCTACACAATTTCAGTGCACCACAGAATAGGATTCAAGATTTACATATGCCTGTTTGTGTTTTGTCTTGGAATATAACAACTCTGGATTACATTTCCCTTTCAACTGAAAACTCTCAGTAATGCAAAGAAAGGCCTTCCTTTTTCTTCAGAATCACAAGTGACTAAATTGCCTTCTAGCCACTATTTTCTTGTAAAAAATGTGTTTTGAGGAGGCTGTATTTTTTATTCCATTTCAATGTTAACCAAATAGGCTGAGAAATTCATAGCAATTGAATTAAGACTTGAGTTCAAGATGTTAAAGGAATCCTTTTGTGTGACTTGTCCAGACCAGCCTATTGCCCTACCCGTTTGATCCTCTGGGAGGCATGGTGCTCCTCCCGGCTGCACATGCTCTCTGTGAACTGATTGCATCTTGGGTTCTTCTCAATTTGACATACTTGGGAGTTGGAATGACTGGATGGGGGATGGTGGAGGATGACTGGCACACTTGTATAGTATGTAATGTGGTGTACATATATTTATATGGTTGCGGCTCAAATAAAGTTTAATTCCAACATAGTACAGATTATTTGGGTCCTGGAGCCATTGTCACATGTGAGCAAATGGAGGCTTGGAGCAGGAAAGAGGTCCTGGCTGGTTGAGTCTGAACTGGCCTGCTCCTGTGTGGGCAATGGCTTTCTCTTTTAAGCAACAACAATAAACAAGAGGTGTTTATCGTCACCAATAAACAACCCACCCAGAGGTACATTGGTTTGTGAACTTCTTTTTGGCACTAGAGACATTTTAAGTGCTGTTTTTAGGGTATCCCAGTAATTGACCATCAAATTCAAAGATCAGAGCTGAAGGCAAGCTAGAATAGTATCGCCATCGTTTTCTGATGGGATTTTTACTTTGTTTCATATTTTTTTAGACCATGTAGTGGAAGCCACCTCAGAGAGCCTTCAGTTTGAACTTTTATCTGTCTGCTCCTGGACAATCCTTTTTTTTTTTTTTTTTTTTTTACAGGAAGGAGGAGAGGCTATGAGAGGGAGAAGAATGAAATAATTACAGTCAATCTTCTCAACTCCTGCGAGGTGTGTGTGTGCACAGGTGTGCGCATGCGTGCATTTGTGTCTGTGTCTTCCTCACTGGTATTTCCTAGCTCAGTAAACCATATCACTTGCACAAGCCAGAAACCCGGGAAATCCCTGTGATGATTCTTTCTCCTTAATTCTCACAGCCAGTCGATCACTAAGTCGTATTAATTGATCCTCCTAAATATTTCCCCAGTCTGTTCATTTCCTTCCATCTTTTTGGCACCCATCCTAGTCCAGGTCACCATGATCTCTCCTCCAGATCACTGAGGAAGCCTTGCTCCTGATCAGCCTGCCTCCATTCTTGAAGTTTGATTGGGTTATTTTCCTGCTTCAAGGCCTTCACATTGGTCTTAGAATGAAGACCAAAGCCCTCTGCACAGCTTAGGCATTCCCGACTGGACCCAGCTTGGTAGCCCAGCTCACCTTGCCCACTTCTTCCCCTTGTGTCTGCCCTCCAAGCACATCATCCTTGGTTCTTTAGTCTTACCCAGGGCACAAATTCACAAAGGCACAGTCCCTTGGGAAGGACTGCCTACAGATCCATCCAATGGGAGTGCTTGGCTGTGGGGACAAGTGGGACTGAAATCCACCCTGTCCAGCTAGCTGTGTGACCTGGACAGGGTGAATCTCAGAACACCCTGAGCCACATCGACTGAGAGGGGCCTTTTCCCAATTTATACAATGGTGTTATATGGGATAATGGGAACTCTCAGTGCCAATGTCCCTTCCCATTTCAGAGCCTTTTGCTGTCTACTCTCACTTAACTCATGCTCATGGTTTAAATCTCAACTCAGAGATCCCTTCCTTTAGGAAGTCTTTCTAATCCTCAAACCAGATTCCTCCCATGGTCACCCGTAGGCCCCCTCCACAGCCTCCTCGACTCTTTCTTCAAAGTACACAGCTTGCAACTATGTCATGATTGGGGTCATTATTTAACTAATGCCTACTGTCTAGACTATAAGGTTCTGGAGAACAAAGACTGTACATATTTTATTTGTGTCTATCGCTCCAAGCATCTAAAACAATACAAGACACACACTAGGCACTCAATAAATACTTGTCAAGTGAAGAATGAATCTTTTTCATAGCATTTCCCTTGTAAACTCTCACTATAATTTCACAGTCTTTGCAAGACTCATACTTTCCTTATTCAGTCCTGGTCAGTACAGCTCTCCCTGGCTGTTCCTCCCCTTACATCTCACACGGTGGGGAGGAAAATCCTCTGTACCATCAGCGTACATCTGTGGCAGTGTCTAGAACCTCTTGTTTCCTCATATGCACATGGCTTTCCCCTCTGTCAAAACCAAGCCCCAAATTCACCTCCTTTGGGGAGGTCTCCAAGTTCAATTTTCCCTCAAGTCATCACTTCTTCCCTCCTTCCTTTAGAACTAGATTTGCACTGGGAAGACAGGAATTCGTTCTCATGCAGATGCTGTGTTGAGAACATTTATCCTTTTTTCATGTTCCTGAGCTGTCTTCATTTCCTTTGTATTCTTAGCGTGTTTTGTCCTCTACAGGTATCTTCTATCTGCTTACCTATGCATATTCTCGGTCTGGGCACCGGCTTTTTACTTCACCTGCAACACGCTTCTCTACTCATTCACTCTTACCCTCTTTGAACACCCTTCAAGAAGCAGATTGGCCTGCAAAAACCCTCCTCTGGTCATTTCTATGTATGTTTGTGTGCATTTTTTGTATTTTTTTTTCCTTTTTTCATTCATTCATTATAAACATATAGTCCTCCTTCTTCCCCAGTAGAATCTGAGACAGCTTATAAGGTTGAATAATAGCACATCAAGATAGTATAAGTTAGAACTAAGTGGGCAAGAAAAGGAAAAGCAAAGGGAAGGGGCATCAACTGGTACAAGTCTGAAGCTTGTGCTCCTGTGCATTCCAGATAGTCTGTGCCTCAGCAGAACTTGGACCCTGAATTGGCTTGGGGCCAGCTAGCAGTTGCCTCATAAAGAGAACACATTTATAGCATCTCTAAAATAAAAATGCAAAGTAATGATCAGGAGAAGAACAACTAATCCTAAGAGGCCACAGTGTGCAGAGATGAGTGTGGATCTCAGACTGCCTGGGTGTGGAGTTGGGGGATGAGCCCAAGTTGGGCATCAGTGTGTTCACTCCAGGACACCGCCCTGAGGTTCTCAACACGGGTCCATACTAGGATCACCAGGGAAGCCTTTTGAAAACACTGTTCAGAGGTCCACCTCAGACCAATTCAACAAGAATCTCTGGGAGTGGGACTGGGAAGCTCTATTTTTTATTTTGCAGCCTAAGTTGAGATTTACCAATTTAGAAGAGTGGACAGTCTGTGACTCTGGCCCGTGCTCTTCCAGCTGAACTTCTAAAACTCTTTAGGCCTTGTCTCCTAAAGATCTTTATATTATATAAAGATCAAGTTCTTTTACTTGACTCACTCCTCGATGCTAGCAACAGTATCTTATTCATTTTATATCCCAGCAACTTGCACAGTGCCTGGCACATAGTAACACTGAAAGAATTTTACACACACACACACACACACACACACACGTTTACAATTTATATAACAGGTGATATATTAAAAATTACATATAATTATGACATAATTGTATACTATACATTATATATTAATAAAATAATATATACCTCATTCAGTCTTACTATGCATGTATATATGTTTTTGTTTTGTTTTGTTTTGTTGAGATGGAGGCTCACTCTGTCACCCAAGCTGGAGTGCAGTGGCGCAATCTCGGCTCACTGCAAGCTCCACCTCCCAGGTTCATGCCATTCTCCTGCCTCAGCCTCCTGAGTAGCTGGGACTACAGGTGCCCGCCACCAGACCCGGCTAATTTTTTGTATTTTTGGTAGAGATGGGGTTTCACCATGTTAGCCAGGATGGTCTCGATATCCTGACCTAGTGATTCACCCACCTTGGCCTCCCAAAGTGCTGGGATTACAGGCATGAGCCACCGCACCTGGCCACATGTGTATATAAATACATTCATACATATACACAGGTACACACACATATTTGTTGGTGTGTATAAAATTATATACAAAAACATACAAAAAACTAAACCCCAGTAAAAGATGAAACAAAAATGAACAAAATCACGAAAATAAATAACAAAAAATAGCTGACTATCTCTCAGGGTAATTTTATCCAAATGTTATCACCTGAACAAGTCTTCAGATCGACATGTATATATTAGTCAATATAATTTGCTTTTGTATTCCATTTTCATTCCCAAACATCAGCACAGGAAACAATTAAGTTTAATCATTGCTTAGAAAAACTCAATCTGTAATCCAAAGTACACAAAATAACGTTTTTGACTTATTTTTATCAGCTATAGAATGTTATCTAGTGGTTTGCATCCTGTAGAGGCTTCATAAGGGATGTAAACTATCAACTTCAGGAATATAACAGTTTGAATTTTATTTATTCCTTTTACAAACACAGGTCTGAACATTTGGGATTCATTTTGGAGACCCTTGATAAAATCTATGAACCCGATCTTCCGGAAAACACACATTCATACATATGCTCCCAAATCTGCATATAATTTCATGGGTTTGTGCACCTTCCTCAGGCCAGGTTGTGGCAGGACACCTGTGTCCTCTACCAAAGGCCACAACTCATGTGGGTGGCTCTTGCCACACTGCTGTCCTCCCTGGGTTCTGGTAATTGCCCCGCTTCAGCCCTCTCAGATCAGGGCTGGTAACAGTTGTTTCCAGCTGCATCATCCCTTGTTGCTCCCTAAATCCTGCCCACCCCTTGTAAACAGTCCCTTCAGTAAGTTCTCTCAGTTCCCTGTTTAATTATGCCATCTGGTTCCTGCTGAGACTCAGTAATACAACCTCCAAAATACATCTGGGGACCTAAACCATTTTGAAAATCACTGACTTAAGGAACTGAAGTCATTCTATATGAAGATCTTTCAATTATACATTTTTTTTTTTAAATTGCAAAACAGAAGCTAATTCTTTTTTTAACTGGTAAAATACTTTTAAAAATATAATCTTCTGTACAAGAATGCATTCTTTTATTTAGAGATTCTCACGAACTCTCCAGGGCCTGCAGCTTGAGAAACATGGTGCTCAACTTATTTTCCTGGCTGGCTGCTGGGCATCACATGTATGATAGAATTGAAAACTTGAGTAAAAGACAGATTAATGGCCTCTATTGTTTGCCTCCAAGCTACAAGTCCTGTCATCCCGTCATGGAAGGAAATTAAAATTGTCTGATACATACTGAGTTTCATAAAGCCGCACTGTTCCTCTCCAGGATCCTGTGTGCCTCTAGATGTCTATACCATAAATAGATTTTTTTTTTTTGAGGATTTGATCAACAATCTTCACCTCAGGGTTGGAGCTATGTAAATTAATCTTTAATTGTTAAGATCTCCCTTTGTTCCTTTTAAAAATACATGAATTATACATGTTTTTTCTTTCCCAATCCTCCAGGACTTTCTCCATCTTTTAATGATCCTAAAACTATAGCCAGTGACTCTGCAAACCACTGTCTCCTAAAATGAATAACTGGAAAAACTTACCATTTGCAATCTGCTTCATTACTCACTTCTCAATGATTTTCTCAATTTCTGATTTGTTTTTTCACTCCTCCCAAACAGAAGTCATTTAATCTAGAATCAATTTAACATTCGTTTTTCTAAAAAACTGAGCATAGCAGTTTTCACTTGAGAACAAAAGCTTTTAAACCACTTTTTCCCCTTGAAGCATTAAGCTTGATTTAAATATTATTTTTATTAGTATAAAGTAGTTTAGAAATTCATTAGGCAAACAACCTAGACCAGTATATTTTGCACAGGACTGGCCTAGAATTACCCTAACAAAAAATAGTAATTTAAGGTTGTGTCTATTTTTCTAAATTTCTAATATTTCTTAGAAAAGCTGTACCATCTATTGTAGCTTAATTGTTAACACTGTGAAGCACTGTGGATGTTCCAGGGTTACAGACATTATCTGGGTCATTGGATTTTGCCCATTCCTTGTTAAAACAGGAAGATGGATCTTTAAAAATCTAGATGCTTTTCATATCCAAATCAACTTTTTTCATTTGAGATCAAGTTTGTACATTTCCTACCAGCATTCCAACCAACAAAAACCAATGAGAAGATGAAATAAAATGTCACCCAGGTTCCACTTCCTCTAGGTAAATGATCAGCAGTGACCATGAGTCCTCTACTCAGATCTGTGTTCTACACTTCATGGTCCTACCTTCAGCGCTATCTTCTTCCTTCCCCTAGGACCTCAGAGGACTCACCTCTTAAAGAGCCAGTCCCACTGTTGGTTTAAGGCTGCAATGCTATGAACTCACTCCAAGTAAACAAGCAAATGACAGAACAAATATATTTATAAAGAATCTACTTTCTGTAAGTCACAAGACTAGGTGTTATGAGAGAACAAGATGCAGCCAGCTCTGTTAAGCAATTTGCAACCTAATAAGTTCAAGGCACTAAGACAAATGTGTGAATGACTAGGACTCGAAGGATAATCTGATAGACTCCAAAAAAGAGGTAGAAATACAAGTGTTTTGAGAGGTTAAACCAAGAAAATGATACTACAGAGCTGAGAGGGTTTGAAAGGGTTTTTGGCTAGGGTGGATATTCGAAATGAGCTTTACTTAAGGGTATTTTGATAGAGGTTCTAGGGGAGGTGTTGCCACTAAAAGGAAAAGCATTAAGAAAAATGAGGAAAATACAGGATTTATGACTAGAATGGTGAAGATTCCTGGTTGGCTGAATCTGGAAATGTATTTTGGGAGTCTATTAGGGAGGGTCCTAAAAGTCAGCTTAAGAAGATTGGACTGCATTGGCCAGGCAATGGGAAGTTGTTAAAAAGTGTAAAAGCACTGGTTCTTTTTCAGATAAAGATCACTAACAAGAACACCTGGATGTAGATGACCACTACTTGACCGGCTACATTTCACAATTTCCAAGGTGGTGGTGGGTGATCGGGGGAGATAGATTAAAGATAAGATGAGGCCTCCAAAGACACTATTTGCTTGTCAGATTAGTCAGTTCCCTTACTTGTGAAGGTCAGTGGCTTCAGATTTTTACCTAAAAAGTCAAGCCGCTTACATATTTCAGAATAAAAATTGCCTTTTCATGTGAAAGATCATGTGCTTCCAAAATCTTCTTATGTTAAAAGGCTAAGGAGAGTTCAAATATGACAGAGCCTGAGCAGAGGCTGTGGAAGACAGTGGCACTGAAATGACTGATGAGTGAGAGATGTCAGTGATGATCTCAGCATCTATGCAGATAAAACCTTTTATGGTTTTGCGGCTAATAAAAAATTAGCTTTTCAAAAAAAATGTATAAAATTTGATTCATTAAAAAGTAAAGTCTCAGTGAAATTCTGATACATGCTGTAACGTGGATAAACCTCAGGATATTATGCTAAATGAAATACTACACACATACAGATAAATACTGTGCGATTTTACTTGTATGAGGTACTTAGACAAATTCACAGAGAAAGAAAGTAGGATACTGGTTACCAGGGGCTGAGAAAAAGAGGAAGTGGGATTCATTGTTTTATGAGCACAGAGTTTCAGTTTGGGATGATGAAAAAGTTCTGAAGATGGATAATGGTGATAGTTGCACAGTAACGTGAATGTACTTAATGCTACTGAATTGTACATGCAAAAGGGTTAAAATGATAAATGTTATGTAAGTTTCACTATTATAAAAATGTAAAGGCTCAGTGAGGTCTATTTTGTGTTTTTTTATACCAAATTCTAATTTACTAATTTTATTAGTTTACTCATTGCTGATACTCATGCCTGCAGGTTGCTATTTCTATGTGGGCTTCTCTGATCTACAGGACTAGTTAAATGGCTTTAAGAAGGTTCTGTGGTGAGTGATGAGTCACAGCAAAGGAGTTGAGTGTCGTAATTGCTACCAGCAGGGAGACTGTGTAGCCCAGTGTTCTTATCTCCAATATAAGACTGTATCTGCCAAGAAGTCCTAAATCTTTGAATCAGGCAGTTCAGGCATTCTTGCTCCAGATAGCATAGCTGACTGAAGTTATTTTTTAAAACAATTTATCAGACTCAGGAATGCAGTGAGAAGATATGACTGACACATCAATAGCTATCAGACAGAATGATTAAATCTAAAATACTAGAGAGAAGAGAAGAAGGTAGACACACCAGGGAATATTTCTACAGGATCAAAGTCTGTGAGTTTAAAATGGAATTTTCCTGCATCAATCCAATAGGCATTACCCTGGGTATAAATACTCTGGTGTCTCATTAACAGAAGAACAACTAATAAGGTAATTTATCTTTTCAGGTTGTCATAGCATACATAGGACCCTGTGGGATCAAAATATGTTGTTAGAGAAAGAAATGAATTATCATGAAGTGGAGGGAAATAATAAGAAAAAATGAAAGGAAATATTGAGAGGGAAGGGAGACTAGTAAGCAAGGAGGACAGTTGTGGAAGGATATTATGAGAAGAAGTTTACTGGGGGTTCTGCAAGAGGGAGAGCTATTATACCCCAAAGCATCGAGAACATCTACAAAGCCTGCATGAAATATTTTGGGAAGAGAATCAAAACATGCTAGAAAAAAAGAGAAAACTTAAAGCCAGGTTTGTGACCTGAGCTTACAGCTGATACCAAACATGAAGGTTAAGGTTTAAAGCTTCATGTAGACATGAAGCCTTATGTCAGGTGAGGTGGATATTGGAACTAAGACCCAGCTGAAGAAATCTTCCCGCCTACACAGGAGATTCTAGTAATCTAGTTTGTCTCTGTTTAACAAGGCAATGGGAAAAAACATACAATTCCCTAAGAAAGTCAAACTCCATGCCTGAGTCTGGCTTAAAATTTGAATTTATGTTTCAGGAACTCCCATTTTAAAAGATATACAGAAAATTGGGTCATGGAACAGAGATGCCCCTGGTACTTCTAGCATAATAAATGCAAAACCACCTGGGGAAGCAGACGCACCCAGGTGACACATGATTCTCACAAAATAGCCAGCCTTGTTGAAGATAAGCTTGTGATAGAAAGTCACAGAATAAGTGAGTAACAATATTTGTGTGAGGCACAGTCAACAGGAGGATTAGACCCAAGAATGTGACTAGAATTGGGCCTTAGAAAGCAACTGCCATAGAATAGCTTTAAAATCTCAAAGCCATACCAGAAGTAATTAAAACATAAGAATAAGAAATGTGAAAAGACATGTGAGGATCATGGCGGACGGGAGGCAGGACTAGATTGCAACTCCATCTCGGACAGAACTGTGTGTGGAGGCTTGCATCGTGAATTTTTGCTCCACAACGGCTGCGGGAATAAATCAGGAAACTTGAGAGGACCCACAGACCCCCTGAAGAAAGCAGATTGCTCCTGCAGGGTCTGGGGGACAACCCAAATACTCTGAGTGCCCAAACGGAAGTGGGAAAGGGAGACTGTCTGCCCCAAAACACACCTCCCTCGAAGGCCTAGGTTATGGGAGAAGATTTTGACCTTACCTGGAGCTGAGTCAATTTAGAAAGCCGAGTGAAATACAGGGGTAGAGGAAGCAGTGGGAAAAGCCCTGGGAGCTCGCTGGGTCCCCTGGCAAGCTGTTTTTGCCTGGCCTCACAGGGGTGCTTTGAAAGGATAGCCAAAGGTGCTGGGAAAAGGCCACAGGGAGAAGGAAATCTCCAGCTGAATTTTGTAACAATTTGAACTGATGGAGAAGCCTCCTGGCCAGAACTTGGGGGAGGGCGTCAATCCGATGTGCTGACTCCACAGGTGGGGGAAGAAGGAAAGCCATATTTGCTTTTGCAGCTGGGAGGCAGGTAGCCTGGGGCAAGTTCTCAGCCCAGGTAGCTGAAGACAAAAGTGTATACTCTTGGAGTTCTGAGGCCCTGCCCACCACCTGTTCCTCCCCATACTATCAGAGCTGATGCTCTCTGGAAAGCACTACCTCCCGGCCAGAGGCCAAACAGCACAAAAATAGTGCATTTAACCACTGAAGCTAAGAACCCTCACAGAGTCCATTTCACCACTCTGCCACCTCCACTGACACAGGTTGTTACATATGAGTTCTAAATTTCTTTTCAAAGAATCAATATGTCAGTATGTTCAATTCTTTACCGTCTACTTTTAAACTTCCTCATAAAGCAAACTTTTTTGATTACCTGCTCCACCCTGACTCATTTCAATCACCTGCTCCACCCTGACTCATTCTGATTACCTGCTCTGTCATAACCATTTTTCCCACCAAATCACTCACCACCCCCCCCCCCCCCCCCACCGTTACTCTCTTTAAATTAGCAAATCGGAATTTAGTTTAGCCTGTGCAGTCTAACCCTAGCCAGTAGGGGAATGACACAGCAGCATGGGCCACCTGCATCAGGGATACGAACCCTTTCCCCTCCCTTGTCCAAGTGTGTGCTCACCATTGCTTCATCTGTAAGGGCACACCCTTCTATAGAAGTACCTTGCCTTGCTGAGAATTGAAAAGAAAATTTTATATTCGAGTGCTATTTCTTTTGCAGCACCAAAACTTTATACATAACAAGGTGCTGGTATCCATGGCTGAGAGACCCAGGCAGTTCACATCACAGGACTCAGCAGACAACCCCCAGTACCAGCCAGGTAGTGGTAGACTCACTAGGTGGCTAGATCCAAAAGAGAGATAACAATCACTACAGCTTGGTGCTCAGGAAGCCACATCAATAGGAAAAAGGGGAGAGTACTACATCAAGGCAACACCCCATGGGACAAAATAATCTGAACAACAGCCTTTAGCCCTAGGCCTTCCCTCTGACAGAACCTACTCAAATGAGAAAGAACCAGAAAACCAACTCTGGTAATATGACAAAATAAGACTCTTTACCACTTGCCAAAAAATCATACTAGCTCACCAGCAATGGGCCCAAACCAAGAAGAAATCCCTGATTTACCTGAAGAATAATTCAGGAGGTTAGTTATTAAGCTAATCAGAAAGGCACCAGAGAAAGATAAAGCCCAATGTAAGGAAATCCAAAAAGTGATCCAAGAAGTGAAGGAACAAATATTCAAGGAAATATATAGTATAAATAAAAAACAATCAAAACTTCAGGAAACAATGGACACACAGAAATGCAAAACGCTCTGGCAAGTCTCAGCAATAGAACTGAACAAGTAGAAGAAAGAACTTCAGAGCTCAAAGACAAGGTCTTCGAATTAACCCAATCCAACAAAGACAAAGAAAAAAGAATAAGAAAATATGAACAAAGCCTCCAAGAAGTCTGGGATTATGTTAAATGACCAAACTTAAGAATAGTTGGTGCTCCCAAGGAAGAAGAGAATTCTAAAAGTATGGAAAACATATTTGGGAGAATCATCAAGGAAAATTTCCCTGGCCTTGTGGGAGACCTAGACAACCAAATACAAGAAGTACAAAGAACACCTGGGAAATTCATCGCAAAAAGATCACCTAGGCATAGTCATCAGGTTATCTAAAGTTAAGGTGAAGGAAAGAATCTTAAGAGTTGTGAAACAGAAGCACCAAGTAACCTGTAAAGGAAAACCTATCAGATTAACAGCAGATGTCTTGCACAAACCCTACAAGCTAGAAGGGATTGGGGCCCTATCTTCAGCTTCTTCAAAACAATTATCAGCCAAGAATTTTGTATCCAGCAAAACTAAGCTTCATATAAGAAGGAAAGATAGTCTTTTTCACACAAAGAAATGCTGAGAGAATTTGCCACTACCAAGCCATCACTACAAGAATTGCTAAAAGGAGCTCTAAATCTTGAAACAAATCCTGAAAACACATCAAAACAGAACCTCTTTAAAGTATGAATCTCACAGGACCTATAAAACAAAAATATAATTTAAAAAACAAAAACAAAAAACCAAGTTATACAGGCAACAAATAACATGATGAATGGAACTGAATACTAACCTTGAATGTAAATAGCCTAAGTGCTCCCCTTAAAAGATACAGAATCGCAGAATGGATAAGAATTCATCAACCAACTATCTGTTGCCTTCAAGAGACTCACCTAAAACATTAAGGACTTGCACAAACTTAAGGTGAAGGTGTGGGAAAATGCATTTCATGCAAATGAACACCAAAACAAGCAGGAGTAGCTACTCTTATATCAGACAAAACAAACTTTAAAGCAACAGCATTCAGAGAGACAAAGAGGGACATTATATAATGATAAAAGGCCTTGTCCAACAGGAAAATATCACAATCCTAAACATATATGCACCTAACACTGGAGCTCCCAAATTTATAAAACAAGTGATAATGACCTAAGAAATGAGATACACAGCAACACAATAATAGTGGGGGACTCCAATACTCCATGGAGAGCACTAGATAGCTCATCAAGACAGAAAGTCAACAAAGAAACAATGGATTTAAACTATACCCTGAAACAAATGGACTTAACAGATGTATACAGAACATTCCATCCAACAACCACAGAATATACTTTCTACTCAACAGTATATGAAACTTTCTCCAAGATAGACCATATGATAGGCCACAAGACAAGCCTCAATAAATTCAAGAAAATTGAAATTACATCAAGCACTCTCTCAGACCACAGTGGAATGAAACTAGAAATCAACTCCAAAAGGAACCTTCAAAACCATGCAAATACATGGAAATTAAATAACCTGCTCTTGAATGATCATGGGGTCAACAATGAAATCAAGATGGAAATTAAAAAATTCTTTATACTGAACAACAATATCAACACAACCTATCAAAACCTCTGGGACACAGCAAAGGCGGTGCTAACAGGAAAGTTCATAGCCCTAAACACCTACATCAAAAAGGAGGGAAGAGCACAAACAGACAATCAAAGGTCACACCTCAAGGAACTAGAGAAACAAGAACAAACCAAACCCAAACTCAGCAGTAGAAAGGAAATAACCAAGATCAGAGCAGAACTAAATGACATTGAAAAAAAAAAATACAAAAGATAAATGAAACAAAAAGCTGGTTCTTTGAAAAGGTAAATAAAATTGATAGACCACTAGCAAGATTAACCAAGAAAAGAAGACAGAAAATCCAAATAAACTCAATAAGAAATGAAATGGGAGATATTACAACTGACACCACAGAAATACAAAAGATTAGTCAAGGCTACTATGAAGACCTTTATGTGCATAAACTAGAAAACCTAGAAGAGATGGATAAATTACTGGAAAGATACCACCCTCTCAGCTTAAATCAGGAAGAATTAGATACCCTGAACAGAGCAATAACAAGCAGCGAGATTGAAATGATAATTTAAAAAATTACCAACAAAAAAGAGTCCAGGACCAGACGGATTCACAGCAAAATTCTACCAGACATTTAAAGAAGAATTGGTATGAAGCCTATTGACACTACTCCATAAGACAGAGAAAGAGGGAACCTACCCTTAATCATTCCATGAAGCAAGTATCACCTAAATACCAAAACCAGGAAAAAACATAACCAAAAAAGAAAACTACAGTCCAATATCTCTGATGAAAATAGATGCTAAAATCCTTAACAAAATATAGCTAACCAAATCCAACAGCATATCAAAAAGATAATCCACCATGATCAAGTGGGTTTCATACCAGGGATGCAGGGATGGTTTAA
Organism: Theropithecus gelada; assembly: GCF_003255815.1. Taxonomy (NCBI): domain Eukaryota; kingdom Metazoa; phylum Chordata; class Mammalia; order Primates; family Cercopithecidae; genus Theropithecus; species Theropithecus gelada. The sequence goes on from NC_037680.1 coordinate 34,513,693, forward strand.
CATATGCAAATCAATAAATGTGATACACCACATAAACAGAATTAAAAACAAAAATCACATGATCATCTCAATTGATGCAGAAAAAGCACTTGACAAAATCCAGCATCTCTTTATAATTAAAACTCTCAGCAAAGTCAATACACAAAGGACATACCTCAATATAATAAAAGCCATCTATGATAAACCCACAGCGAACATAGTACTGAAAGGGGAAAAGTTGAAAGCATTCCCCCTGAGAACTGGAACAAGACAAGGATGTCCACTCTTACCACTCCTCTTCAACGTAGTACTGGAAGTCCTAGCCAGAGCAATCAGACAAGAGAAAAAAATAAAGGGCATCCAAATCAGTAAAGAGAGAGTCAAACTGCTGCTGTTTGCTGATGATATGATTTTTTACCTAGAAAACCCTAAAGACTCCTCCAGAAAGCTCCTAGAACTGCTAAGAAAAATTCAGCAAAGTTTCCAGATGCAAAATTAATGTACACAAATCAGTTGCTCTTCTGTACACCAACAGTGACCAAGCTGAGAATCAAATCAAGAACTCAACCCCTCTTACAATAGTTGCAAGAAAAAAATTACTTAGGAATATACCTAACCAAGGAGGTGAAAGACCTCTACAAGGAAAACTACAAAACATTGCTGAAAGAAATCGTAGACAACACAAACAAATGCAAACACATTCCATGCTCATGGATGAGAAGAATCAATATTGTGAAAATGACCATACTACCAAAAGCAATCTACAAATTCAATGCAATCCCCATCAAAATACCATCATTTCTTCACAGAATTAGAAAAACAATTCTAAAATTCATATGGAACCAACAAAGAGCCCACATAGCCAAAGGAAGACTAAGCAAAAAGAACAAATCTGGAGGCATCACACTACCTGATTTCAAACTGTATTATAAGGCCATAGTCACCAAAACAGCATGGTACTGGTATAAAAATAGGCACGTAGATCAATGGAACAGAATAGAGAACCCAAAAATAAACCCAATACTTACAGCCAACTGATCTTTGACAAAGCAAACAAAAACATAAAATGGGGAAAGGACACCCTTTTCAAAACAAATGGTGCGGAAATAATTGACTATCCACATGTAGGAGAATGAAACTGGATCCTCACCTCTCATCTTATACAAAAATAAACTCAAGATGGATTAAGGACTTACATATATGATCTGAAACTATAAAAATTCTAGAAGATAACATTGGAAAAGCCCTTCTAGACATTGGCTTAGGCAAGGATTTCATGACCAACAGCTCAAAAGCAAATGCAATAAAAACAAAGATAAATTTTTGGGACTTAATTAAACTAAAGAGCTTTTGCACAGCAAAGAAACAGTTGACAGAGTAAACAGACAACCCACAGAGTGGGAAAAATCTTCACAATCTATACATCTGACAAAAGACTAATCCAGAATCTACAACAAACTCAAACAAATTAGTGAGGAAAAAAACAAACAATCCCATCAAAAAGTGGGCTAAGGACATGAATAGACAGTTCTAAAAAGAAGATATACAAATGGCCAACAAACATATAAAAATGCTCAGCATCACTAATGATCAGGGAAATGCAAATCAAAACCACAATGGGATACCACCTTACTCCTGCAAGAAGGGCCATAATCAAAAAGTCAAAAAATAGTAGATGTTGGCATGGATGTGGTGAACAGGGAACACTTCTACACTGCTGGTGGAAATGTAAACTAGTACAACCACTATGGAAAACAGTGTGGAGATTCCTTAAGGAACTAAAAGTAGAACTACCATTTGATCCAGCATTCCCACTACTGGGTATCTACCCAGAGGAAAATAAGTCATTATATGAGAAAGATACTTGCACACGCATGTGTATTGCAGCACAATTCACAATTGCAAAAATGTGGAACCAACCTAAATGCCCACCAATCAACAAGTGGATAAACGGTTATATATATATATATATTTATATATATATATAAAATCAAAGATAGATGTATAGTAGTATCCATATATACGTATGAATACTACTCAGCCATAAAAAGGAATGAATTAATGGCATTCGCAGCAACCTGGATGGAATTGGAGACCATTATTTTAAGTGAAGTAACTCAGGAATGGAAAACCAAACACCATATGTTCTCAGCCATGAGTGGGAGGTAAGCTGAGGATGCAAAGGCCTAAGAATGACCCAATGGACTTTGGGGATTCAGGGAAAGGGTGGGAAGTGGGTGAGGGATAAAAGACTACAAATAGGGTGCAGTGTATACTGCTCGGGTGATGGGTGGACCAAAATCTCACAGATTACCACTAAATAACTTACTGATGTAATCAAACACCGCCTGTTCCCCCAATAACCTATAGAAATAAAAAAAAAATTTAAACTTTTTAAAAGAAATACAAAAAGACAAGTTTGCTTCGAATGATGTTAATGATGATGATGATGATAGCATAGCACTGACCACATACTACACACTCTATTTTTGCAAATATTAACTCATTTAATTCTCACAACATTATAGTATTATTATTGTGTTATGAGGCATTATTATTTTCCCATTTTATAGTTGAGGAAACTAAAGGACAGTGAAGTTAAGTAACTTGCCCTGGGTCATAGATCTAATAAGTGACAAGAGTTGACATTTGCACAAGCGCATTCTTTATTTGGAGTACAGGGCCTTAGGCACTATACTAAATTAAGAACTAAATCTATTTCCAAATGAAATTTCAAAAGAACTTCAGGATTTGAGAATTACGAAAGTTAAAATGTTGGTAATTGTAGAGAAAATTCAGCAGGTGAGTTAAAGAGCTAGTTAGGCATAGTTGAAGAAAAAAGGCACGTATAATAATGTATAATGGAACTGAAAAAATCTAAGAATGTAGTATAAAAAGGAAGAAATGGCAAATATATAAGCAAAAGTAAGAAATCAAGAGAAGTAAGACGATCCAATATATTTCTGAAAGTTTCAGAAGGAAAGAATACAGAGAACAATAAAGAGGCAAAATTCAAAATATAATGACTAAGAAATTTCCAAAGTTGGTAAAAGACATGAATATTCAAGAAGCACAGTATAAAGATACATCACAAATGAATATATGTAATAAGGTTGTCTAAGAAAACTAAGAGAAACTGTTAAAAGGAAGCAAAAAAGGAAAGAGATTTCTTACGAAGGAACAGTTAGATGGATAGCACATATCTCAACAGCAACTGCAGACACTAAAAAATTCTAGATTATCTAGGTGATAATATCTGCAGAGTCCTGAGGAAAAATATTTTCAACTTAGAATTCTATAAGCAAGTAGAAGACCAATCAAGTATGAGGACAAACTGAAAACATTTTTAAGCAAATAAAAATGGAGAGACTCCCCTACACTTAGGTTATTGATGAAAGAATAGCTAATTGAAGGATACACTTCAGGTAAAAAAATAATTGACTCAGATAGGAAAATAGGATGCAAGAAGAAATGGTGAGCAAAGGAATACAAAAATAATAACTGAAAAAAAATCTGAGGGATTAAAAGTAAGTACTAAATAATATTAAAATGGAAATCTGAAATATAGAGTTGAAGGGTCCTAAGAGCCCACCATCACTGGAGAGGACAGGAGAGGTTTGAAATAACATTAGACTTTATTAGTTGTGTATACTAAAATACAAGGTTGGAGGAGGGGGCAGAGCAAGATGGCCGAATAGAAGCCTCTAGCACTTATCCCCCCACCACCACAGGAACACTAAACTGAGCAACTATCCATACACAAAAGCACCTTCATAAGAACTAAAAGCCGGGTAAGTGACCACAGCACCTAGTTTTAACATCATAAGAGGCACTAAAGAGGGCATGAAAGGCAGTCTTGAATTACCTACACCATTCCTTCCTCATCCCTTGGCAGTGGCTACATGATGCAGAGAGAGAATCTGGGCATCTGGGAGAGGAAAAGTGCAGAAATCATGGAAATTTACATTGGAACTCAGAGCTGGCCTGTCATAGTGGAAAACGACTTGGGGTAGAACTCAGTCGGTGCCCACAGAGGGAGCATTTAGACCAACCCTAGCCAGAAGTGAATTGTCCATCCCAGTTGTCAGAACCTGAGTTCTGACAAGTCTCACCACGATGGGCTAAAGTTCTCTAGAGTTCTAGATAAACTTGAAAGGCAGTCTAGGCCACAAAGACTGCAATTCTTGGGCAAGTCCTGGTGCTGTGCTGGGCTGAGAACCAGTGGACTTAAAGGGCATGTGACCTAGTGAGACACTAACTTGGACAGCCAAAGGAGTGCTTGCATCGCCCCTCCGCCAGCTCCAGGCAGCACAGCTCACAGCTCCAGGAGAAACTCCTTCACTCTGCTTGAGGAGATGAGAGAAGAGTAAAGAGGACTTTGTTTTGCAACTTGGATACTAGCTCAGCCACAGTATAATAGGGACCAAGCAAAGTTCTGAGGCCCCCATTCAGGACCTAGGTCCCAGAGACATTTCTAGACACCATAGGCCCGAAGGGAACCTGTTGCCTTTAAGAGAAAGATGCAGCTGCTGCAGGATTTATTACCTGCCGGCTAAGGGGTCCTTGGGCCTTGAATTATCAGCAGCAGTAGCCAGGCAATACTCACCACAGGCCATGGTTGAGACTCAGAGATGTGCTGGTTTTAGGTGTGACCAAGCACATTCCCAGCTGTGGCGGCTATGGGGAGAGATTCCTTCTGCTTTAGAAAAGAAGAGGGAAGAGTAAAGGAAACTTTGTCTTGCAGCTTGGTTGCCAGCACAGCTACAGTGGGATAGAGCACCAAGTGGGCTCCTGGAGTCCCCGATTCCAGGTCTAGGTTCCTAGAGGGCATTTTTGGACCTGCCCTGGGCCACAGGGAAGCCCACTTCTCTGAATGGAGACTCAGGACTGGCAGCATTCACCACAAGCTGACAGAAGAGCCCTTGGGCCTTGAATGAACATCAGCAGTAGCCAGGCAATACTCACCGTAGATCTAGGGCACTGGTGGCTACAAGGAATATTCTGCTTAAGAAAAGAGGAGGGAAGGCTGGGCACAGTGGCTCACACCTGTTATCCCAGCACTTTGGGAGGCCGAAGCAGGTGGATCAGCTGAGGTCAGGAGTTCGAGACTAGCCTGAAAAACAAGGTGAAACCCCATCTGTACTAAAAATGCAAAAATTAGCCGAGTGTGTTGGCAGATGCCGGTAGTCCCAGCTACTCAGGAGGCTGAGATAGGAGAATTGCTTGAGCCCAGGAACGAAGGTGGCAGTGAGCTGAGGTCGCATCATTGCATTCCAGCCTGGGCGATGGAGCAAGACTCCCAAAAAAAAAAAAAAAAAAAAAAAGAAAGGAAGAAAGGAAGAAAGAAAAGGGGAGGAAAGAGTGAGAAGAATTTTGTTTTGCAGCTTGGGTGCCAGTTCAGCCATAGTAGAATACAGCACTGGGTATACATGTAAGGTTCTGAACTCTAGGCCTTGGCTCCCAGATGGTACTTCTGGACCTACCTTGGGCCCAGAAAAATTCACTGCTCTGAAGGGAATGACACAAGCTTGGCTGGATTTGCCACGTCTTGATTGTAGAACCCTTGGCCATTGAGTAAACCTAGGTGGTAGGCAAGCAGTGGCCATCCTGGTCCCTGAGCAAGACCCAGTGCTATGCTGGTTTCAGGATGACCCAGCACAGTCCCAGTGGTGGTGGCCATAGGGGTGCTTGTGTCACCCTCCTGCATCTTCAGGTTGCTCAGCACAAAGAGAGGCATCATTCGTTTGGAGGACAGTAAGGGAAGAGAACAAGAATCTCTGCCTGGAAATCCAGGCAATTTTCCGGATCTTACCCAAGACCACCAAGGCAGTATCTTTACAAGTCTGCAAGAGTCACAGCCTTACTGGCTTGGGGTGCCACTTAATGCAGATATAGCTTCAGTGACCAAAATCTTAGATCACAACATTCAAGTCTCTTCAAACACCTGGAAAGCCTTCCCAAGAAGGACAGGTACAAAGAAGCACAGACTGCAAAGACTACAATAAATACCTAACTTTTCAATAGTCAGAAACTGATGAATATTCACAAGCATCAAGACCATCCAGGAAAACATGGCCTCACCAAACAAACTAAGTAAGGCACCAGAAACCAATCCCAAAGAGACAGAGGTATGTGACCTTTCAGACAGAGAACTCCAAATACCTGTTTTGAGGGAGTTCGATGAAATTCAAGATAACACAGAGAAGGAATTGAGAATTCTATCAGATAAATTTAACAAAGAGATTGAAATAATTGAAAAGAATCAAGCAGAAATTCTGGGAGTGAAAAATGCAATACATACACTAAAGAATTCATCAGAGTCTCTTAATAGCAGAATTGATCAAGCAGAATAATTAGTGAGCTTGAAGACAGGCTATTTAAAAATGCATAGAGGAGACGAAAGAAAAAAGAATAACAAACAATGAAGCACACCCACAAGATGTAGAAAATAGCCTCAAAAGGGCAAATCTAAAAGGTACTGCCTTAAAGAGGAGGTAGAAAAAAGAGACAAGGGTAGAAAGTTTATTCAAAAATAAAAGTAACAGAGAACTTCCCAAACCTAGAGAAATATATCAATATCCAGGTACAAGAAGGTTATACATCACCAAGCAGATTTGACCCAAAGAAGATTACCTCAAGGTATTTAATAATCCAACTTCCAAAGGTCAAGTATAAAGAAAAGGTCCTAAAAGCAGCAAGAGGGAAAAAACAAATAACATACAAAGGAGCGCCAATACATCTAGCAGCCGACTTCTCAGTGGAAACATTTTGGGGGTCCAGGGGACTTTCCCAGCACTTCTTAAATTATACCATTATGATACATGTGATTCCATATCCTGGTAAAAACCCAAAGAAGAGTCATCACTTTATCTGATTCGTGGATATGTCCTATAATGTTCTATAGATACCCAATGTAATTCTTGATACTTGTGATAGTAGAAGATGGTCAATTTGACAAATGCTGAGATCAGGAGACAATAGAGTTGAGGGCTTAGAAGCCAGATTACCTGGCTTTAAATTCAGATTCTTATCCATTCTGTAATCTTGGGCAAGGTAAGTCACCTTTCTAAGCCTTGGTTTCCCCCATTGTAAAATGCAGGGTAGTAACAGTGTACATCTCATAGTGTTGTTGTTGCAGATCAAATTACCTCATACATGCAAAGCACCTGAAACAATTCCTAGAATTTAGTCTTCCATAAATGTTGGCTGTTACTCTTAGCAGTTCTGACAAAAAACCTGTCAGTCAAGAATCTGTTGTTCAGGAGTTTGATTTCGATATTTGCATCTGCATAACATATCACTGTAAAACAATAATGTATTACTGTTCTTTATAATTTCATAAGTTGACTGTGATCAGATGGGTGGTTTTCCTGCTGGTCTTACTTGGGGTCTCTCATGTGGTTGCAGTCATATGACGGCAGGGGCTGGAGTCATTTGGAGGCTTGACTGTACTGGGATGTCCCAGATGAGCTCTTTCCTCACTTGTCTTGTGCCTCAGTGCTCCACCACATGGCTTCGCTCTCCACAGAGCTCATCCTCCAAGGCTCTCCATGGGGCCTATCCTTCAGCGGCATACTTGGACTTCTCACATGGTAACTAGCTTCTAAGAACACAGGAGCAGAAGTTGCTAGTCCTTTTTAATGCTTAGGTTCAGAACTGTCAGCATCACTTCTGCCCCATTCTACTGGCAAGTCACAAGGTCATCCAGCTACAATATGGGAGAGAGGGCACTAGAGAAGAGCATTAGGAGAGGGAGGCAGGGCTCACTGGGGGTGGTTTTCAGTGACAACAGCTACAGCTGGCATGTGGGAGTGTGAAGAATGTGTTACACCCAAAATGAAGAAAGGACAGGTAAGGTGTGAGAACCATAAATGAAGTGAACAGAAACCAAGACTTGTGGTATAAATAGATCCAAGCAGGGGTAGGCCTGGCAGATGGTTGGCAGAACTCCATGCCAGTGGTTGGTAACAGAAGATGGTTAAGGTAGCTACCAGAGGAACTGGAGATCTTGATCACAGAAGGCAACCTCTGAGTCCTAGAGTACCACAGACAGAAAAACCATTACCAAGGAACCACAAAAAAGTGTCCATGGACAGGATAGGGTGTAACCAACCAGGCCCTGGGCAGTGGAGTGACATGCTGGCAACAGGAGGAGCAGACTCAAGGTCTTGATGCTGAGTGAAGGCAGCCTTCTTATCACACTGTGCTTCGAATCAGGATTGTTCAGAGATTCTGTAAGAGCATTAAGTGTACTGTTTGGGATTTGGACAAGAGAGAAGCAGCAGCTAGAGCCAGGCCAGTCATCACACCTTTGGTCTCTGCAGAGTTATGAATATTTCCATTTGCATATCCACTTGCCCAAGGCTTACTGTGCAGACAGACCTGCTCTGCTACCCCTCTAAAGGAACTTTCCAAGAGAGAAAACAATGAATACATTTGCTCTTCCTCTTGAAGTGATAAGGATTGGATCCCACTGACCTCCGCTTTCACATCACCTCACACCTGATCTATTCTGATTAATCATAAACGGTTCCCCCACTCCCAGTGTTCTCCCTGCTTCCATCTGACTGTACCCTGCTCTCCTATCAACGTTCTGGAAGCATTGTCTTTGTTTTTGTGTTCCACAAAGATTGAAATATTTTGTACTCTCTACATAATGAAGTTCAAACACCTTGGGCTGCCATTCATGAAACCCTAGGCCTGTGTCTGTGAAGAACGGATGGAGTTGGAGGATGGCAGAAGTAAAACTCACAGATACCAGTAGGTATTGCATTCTGGCTTTATAAAGCCTCAAAAGGGATAAAGACAGCATAGACCAGTAAACATTTGAATGTTGTTCTTTCAGAAAGAACATGGAAAGAGACCAATGGGGTCTGTTTCATCATGGAACAGACCAAGGGGGTGACAACTCGTCAGCAGCCTGTAAGGGTGAAACATCTGCTAGGTCTGAACCAAAGGGATCCCAGAAATTTGTTATCTTCCCTATTGGAAGAGTCCATTGTCACCCAAAAACAATTGCTGCTTCTTGTAAAGCCACTCAACAAGCCACAGGCGTAGGCATGGCAGGTTATTGGCTGAACTCCATGCTAGTGGTTCACTTAGAACAGCCACCCATGCATAGTGTCTGGGTTCGCAGTCCCAATATTTTCAATCCATCATATTCTGCAAGTTTTTCTCTGTGCCTGCACCACAGATGATGCAATTTCCTTTATCTACACCTGTGTAGAGATGAGGAGGTTTTTCCATTTCTCCATGTTGGAGGTTTGTTGAATTGAATTAACCTGTTACAGATTTGGACTCAAAAAGAGGAAAAAAAGGAAATTGTCTAGAAACATTAAACTCTGAGGCTTCCACTGATCTCTCAAGCCAGTTTTAAGTAACTACGTTATATTGATATAATCATATCAGTGGATAACAAAATATTCTCTTCATATTATCTGGACCTTTCCTTCTAGATACCAGGGTCCCAATCTATGTAGATAGAAGTTCATGTTGTGCTGTGCTGGATTTCCTTTAGCAAGGCATTTATTTTCACTACCAAGTAAAGTTTGATTTTATTTTAGTAGGTTTAAAAATATTATTTTTAATAATCTTCCCAAAGTAAATGAATGCATATTTCAATAGTAACAGGGCATTTGTGGCATCATTTTGTTTGTAATATACTGTGAAGATAAACATTTCAGATGAATACCATATTTATAAAATGTCTAAAGAAATGTAAGCAAATTGTTTTTGAAATTGTTTATAAATATTAGGAGTTTTAAGCATATGTGGTGCTAAGTAATATTGACATGTCTGGGAAAATGTGCAAAATAGAAGGCAAATAAGGCAACTACTCATTCCCCAAATTCACTTACCCATAAGCAAAATAAATTCTTTGAGAAAAAAAATGTGATGAAATTAGTGAGGCCAACAGTGACATTTAAAACATGTATTTAAATACAAATCTGTATCAAGTTAAGCGGTGAAAAAAACCTTGACCCCTATACTATTAAAGGCAGGAAAGAAAAGGAACACAGGCGTTTGTTAGTACAAGAATTACTGTTGAGGGTGGAAATTCTTTCTGGAGATTATAAAAATACGGTAGTAACAGATTTGATGTCATATTTTTCCCTAAGGACTGAGGGGTACAGTTGATTCCATAAGTGGTCGGGCAGCTTGTGGATTCTATTGTTATAATTCAGTCCTGTATTGAGTTTCAAATATCTACTGTTCCTAAATGTTCAGTGTCTAAGTTCCTCAGACTTTCCTCTCAGGATCTCTCCAGTATTTAGCAGTAATATATCAAGTGTTCATCTTCAAGTGTATCAGCAGCCATTCAATCATTTTTCCAAAGAAATTGGTCAAATGTCAGAAACAGTAGAATTCCCAGATTGTTTTTTCTTCCTGGGTCAAACTTCATCATTTCTGGGATTTGTCTGAAGTTTTCAAAAATTTTATAACTTAGATTTTCCTCGTGACTTCTCCTGGCAAAGTATTGGTTTTAACAAGTTTCTATTTTCTCCCCCATATCTTTTACTTTCAAAATGGCTTCATATTTTATCTTTGAGTCCTGAACACAGAACACAGAGGTAAAATATAACTATGTTAGATTTTAAGAGATGACGAAGCTGTTTTAATGAGGGCAAAATAAAACCTATGGAAGTACAAGCTCCATAAAAAATAACTGAATACACATCAAACGTAGAAAGCCCCACCCTTTCTATGATTTTTACAATTAATAGGACCATATAAATCATAGGAATTCGGGTGTGGAAAAGTGGGCTGAGCTCTTTGGAGGGAAAGAAAGTCATTTTATAGTTAGCTTTTCTGTAGTGCGGAAGTCTTTGCTGTGAAAAACAGTACTCAGCAATTAAAGTGAGGTTAAAAAGAAACTGAAATGTTCTCTTCTTCCTATTTTCAGAAAAGAGTGGAAATGGTAGTTGAGAGGACAGTTGCAGAGATGGAGGGATTGTCTTCAGAGGGTATGAGGCTGTGGTGGGCGCATCAGAGGAACTGAAAAAAGAGCAGTGGTATGTCATTGCATCCATAGTAGCAAATATTGAAACCCTCTCGAGCTAATATAAGTAGGAAAGCAATATTTTATGGGTGTTAGGTAGTTCTTAGAATTTCTGGAAAGGCCGGAAAGTGATTGTTTGAGGCTATCCAACTAGAGAAGATGCTCAACTCTAACCAGGAAATGGCCCCACTGAAGACCCACTGCTGCTGTGTCCCCTGCACCTTCGCTCACATCAGTTACCCTAAGAACTAAGAACCAGATACTTTAAATTATGCAACTATTGTTCCTTGAAGCTGAAACCTTCCACTGCTACTCTTGTCAGAAGTGGATTCTTGCCTTATCACATAGCTGTTTTATGAACTGCAGTCTCAAATGGGTGCATCTGATAGGAAGATAATATATCACAAGATATTGGGGAAACTGAATCTCTAGCTTCTACTCTGGAAGATAGAGGCATAATGCGGGACATTGCCCAAATGTGAGAATGGCAAATATATTCCATCAGCAAATGTCCTTCAACAGCAGTATGGTTCCAGTGTAGGAGATAGGAAGTCAAGAAGTTTGACAGATTAAATGTTACAAATGAGAAAAAATGGGGCATCATGAATGACTCCCAGATGTCAGGTTTTCATACTGTGGTAGATGGTGGTGGCATGACTGAGATGAAGTGGGCTTGAGGAAGGAGCATGTTTAGTACAGGAAAGGCAGTCAGAATCAAGAGTTCGTTTTTGGTGAATTCTAGGAAGATGACAGCAGAAGTGGCATAATATTTTGAATATCCTTAAATCAGCCTATAAAGAGAAACAGAGCAAATAGGATAACAAAGCCAAATACCCATGGAGATCATCCTTAAAAATAGGTGACAGTGTTTTTTAGTAGAGACGGGGTTTCACTGGGTTAGCCAGGATGGTCTCGATCTGCTGACCTCGTGATCCGCCCGTCTCGGCCTCCCAAAGCGCTGGGATTACAGGCTTGAGCCACCATGCCCGGCAAAAAAAAAAATAATAATAATAATAATAAAAAAAAATAAGGTGACAGTGGCTGGGTGTGGTGGCTCGTGCCTATAATCCCAGCACTTTGGGAGGCGGGCATATCACGAGGTCAGGAGATCGAGACCATCCTGGCCAAGGTGGTGAAACCTCATCACTATTAAAATACAAAAAATCAGCCCAGCATCATGGCACACAACTGTAATCCCAGCTACTCAAGAGGCTAAGGCAGGGGAATCGCTTGAACCCAGGAGGCAGAGGTTGCAGTGAGCTGAGATCACACCACTTCTCTCCGGCCTGGCAACAGAGCAAGATTCCGTCTCAAACAAACAAAAACAATAGTTGACAGCATATTTCCATAGACTGTAAAATATGAGTGGATGAGGAGTAACCGCTGACACCAATAAGAACTGCACTTTATCAGTACCTTTGCAGGAGGAACCAGAGAAAAACAAGCGGCATCAGATGAATTTGAGAATGCTAAAATATCCAAAAAGTACTCACTGGAAATTTTATCTGAAACTGAGAGGAGTTTTACACCCTCTAATAATGAGTGAGTTAAAGGAGTTTGCAGTAAAGTCTGACAGGACCAGAGAAGTCTGGGCTCTATGAACTCCCAAACTAACTCATCAAAACTTACTTTGAGGGCAAAGAGTTCAAATGAAGAGAAACTGTAGCGTCTCCAGCAAGGAGACGCCCATCTGAGCAGCACAGAGACAAGAGCACTAAAGGAAAGGGAAGGTCCAGATAAAAGTAAGGGAAAATGTATTTCCAGAAAATAAGCTTCCAAATTTTTTGAATATTGCACAAATTAAACAAAAGAGAGAGCTCTAGAGCCATGAGGTTAGAGAAACTATCTTGAATAACAACTATTTTTAAAAATCAAGGAAAACTAATTTCAAGTGTAAATGAGGAAAGGAAGGATCAGATCTTAAGTCAACATCAGATAACAGATCAAGAAGCCAAGTAATATCCCTAAAATAATTAATGCACATTAGAAAAACATTACCACAAAATAGATTAAAATTATAACCTAAAAAAATAAAGTAACTAAAAAGCTAAACAACTATGAAAATGATATATGAAATAACATTAATCAGAATTAGAAACACTCAAAAATTAGGTAATATATCTCTGGAAATATTATAAATAAAAGAAAAATATTTTAGAAATGAAGAGTACACTAGAAGGAGCAAATGAATTAAAATGCAACAGATAATACCTTAAAAATAGGAAGTAAGAAATATAAAAATTTAAAAAGCAAAGACCAAATGGAAAACATTCCATTTTGTTTAAAATGACACTGTGTTCTTCAAAAATGTCAGTTTCATCTTCAATAAAATACTAGCAAACTGAATTCAGCAGCATATTAAAATGATTATATGCCATGAACAAAAGATATTTATTCCTGGAATTCAAGGATCATTCAACATACAAAAATCTATCAATGTAATACTCCACATTAACAGAACAAAGTAAATAAAATCACACAATCATCTCAATTGATGCAGAAAAGGCATTTGACAAAATTCAACACTGTTTTGTGATTTAAAAAGAATATTTGACAAATCAGAAATTAAAGGAAATTTTCCAACATGATAAAGGCCATATATGAAAAACCCACTGATAACATCAAAACAGTTTTTCAGAGCAATTAGGCAAGAGAAAGAAATAAAAACATCCAAATTGGAAAGAAATAAGTAAAATGATCATTTGCATGTTCTATGTAGAAAACCTTAAAGATTACACACTTATACAAACTGTTAGAACCAATAAGCAAATTTAGCAAAGTTGCAAGATACAAAGTCAACGTACAAAAGTCAGTTGTGTTTCTGTACACTAACAATGAAAAATTCAGAAGGGGAAACAACTCCATTTACAATAACATCAAATAGAATAAAACACGAATTAACTTAACCAAAGAGATGGAAGACTTGTACAATGAAACATACAAAATATTGCTGAAAGAAATAAAGACGACATAAATAAACAGGAGGATATCCTATGCTCATGGATTGAAAGACTTAATATTTTTAAGATATCTATATTACCCAAAGCAATCCAAAGATGTAATGCACTCCCCATTAAAAACCAATGGCATTGTTTTATAGAAATATTTTTTAAATTCTAAAATTTGTATGGAATTCAATGAACTCTGACTAGCCAAAAAAATCTTGAAAAAATAAGAACAAAACAATCGTGAAAAAGAACAAAGTTGAAGGACTTCCTGATTTCAAAACGTACCACAAAGTTACAGTGATCAGACTAATGTCTTTAGGTTAGCGTGGTACTAGCCTAAAGACAGACAGACCAATGGAATAGAAATAAGCCCTCGCATATATGGTCAACTGATTTTCAACAAGGGTGACAAGACCATTCAATTAAAAGGACAGTCTTTTAAACAAACAGTGCTGAGAAAACAATATCCACATGCAAAAGGATGAAAGTGGATTCTTACCGTATACAAAAAATAAAGTGGATGAAAGTTCTAAATGTAGGTACTAAAACTATAAAACTCTTATTAGAAAACATGGAGGAAAAGCTCCACGACATTGGGTTTGGCAATGAATTTTTGGATATGACAATAAAAACACAGCAACAAAAGAAAAAATAAATTGGACATTAATATTAAAAATTTTTGTATATCAGAGGATACTATCAGCAGGATAAAAAGGGAACCTACAGAATAGGAGAAAATATTTGGAAATTATATATATCTGATAAGGCATTAATTTCTGGAATATATGGAGCTCCCCTACAACAGAACAACAGCAAAACAATCCAATTCAAAAATGGGCAAAGGACTTGAATAGACATTCCTCCAAAGAAGATATATGCAAATGACCAAAAAGCATCTAAAAAATTCTCACCAGCATTAGGAAAATGCAAATCAAAATCACAAGGAGATACTAATTCACACCCATTGAAATGGCTATGATAGAAAACAAACAAACAAACAAACAAAACCAGAAAATAACAAGTACCAGCAAGGATGTAGATAAATTGGAACTCTTGTGCACTGCTAATGGGAATGTAAAATGACAAAGCCACTGTGGAAAACAGCATGGCAGTTCCTCAAAATCCTAAACATAAAACTACCATATCATTTACCAATTTCACTTCTGAGTATATTCGCAAAAGAATTAAATGTAGTGGTTTGAACAGGTATTTGTACATCAATGTTTATAGCACTGTTATTATAGCCAAAAGGTGAAAACAATCCAAATGTCCTTTGACAGATGAATAAACGAAATTTGCTTGTTGGTTCTAACAGTTTGTATAAGTGTGTAATCTTTAAGGTTTTCTACATAGAAGATGTTGTCAGCCTTAAAAAGGAATGAAATTCTGATACATTCCACAACATGGATGAACCTTGAAAACATTATGGTAAGTGAAATAAGTCACACAAAAAAGGACAAGTATTATATGAAGTACCTAGAATAGAAAAATTAATAGAGAAAAAAATTAGAATAGTAGTTAACACAGGCTGAGGGGAGGAGGTGGGTAGTTTTGTTTAATGGGTTCAGAGTTTCAGGTTGAGATGATGAAAAAGTTCTGAAGATGTAGAGGTGTGATGGTTGCACAATAATGTGAAAATACTTAATGCCACTTAATTGTATGTTTAAAAATGGTTAAAATAGTAAATTTTATATCGTGTATATTTATCACAATAAAAAGTCAATGTCTTGAAAGACAAAAAAGGCTGTAGAAATGAATCAAATTAAAGAAGAATACAAAAGCAATTTAAAAGTTGAATAAAATGTTAACAATAGGAGAATCTGGGTTAAAGTTACAACAGTTTTATTCTTGCAGCTATTCTATAAAGTTATTTCCAAATAAAAAAGTTTTTAAAAATGAAGAAAGAGATTAAAAGAATTCAAAACAAAGTGACAAATAAAGACTATAGGCAAAGAAGATCCAACATAGCAAAATAGCATAATAAGGGTCCCGGGGAAAAAATATAACAAACACTAAAAATTATAATTTTAAAAAATTCCTGAAATAAAATTGAATTTACATTGTGAAAGGGAATATAATTTACTAAGTATATTAACCCAGAATGACAAACACAAAGATAAAGTCCAGTAAAACTGCTGTATTATAAAGAAAGTGAAAAAAACTCTAATCAGGCAAAAAGATCAAGTGATTCTTAGGGAAAGAAAACTATATTATAACCAGCCCTTTGACACTTTATGCTAAGAAAAGAAAATGTGAATAAAGTATCTTAGACCCAGGAAAAATTTATTTTCAACTATAAAGATGACCATCAATCTGTTATTAACATTCAAGGACCCAGAAAATATTGTTTGATGACCAATTCCTGAATAATCTTCTGGAAAACAGGCTTCACACAACCTAAATGACAAGAGAGAAACTGACATAATAACTGACGGTATCAGTAAATATATATTTACTTAAAGAATAAGATTCCATCACGGATAAAAGAGAATATGTATAATATCTACATAATCCCTCACAATATAGACAACAAAAGGAAAAAGAATAGGAAAGGCGTAATAACCCCAAATTTTATTATTTTTGTTTTTATTATATTGGTATTTTATTCTAAGACTTTTGTGGGTAAAATGTGGGATAATGTAAATTAGTAGTTATGTCATACTCTAACATTTGTGTGTAATTGGGCACCAGAATTGTCAGTAAGGAAAAAAGAAAATACAAAAGTAAAATACAAGATTATCAAGTGAAAATCTATGGAATTTGAAGTAACAGAATAAATAAATAAAATATTTTATCTTTAGATAATATATGCATATATCTGGATTTGTTGTTGTTTTTTGTTTCTTTTCTTTTCTTTTCTTTTCTTTTTTTTTGAGACCGAGCCTTTTTCTGTCACCTAGGCTGGAGTGCAGGGGTGTGATCTCGGCTCACTGCACCCTCCACCTCCTGGGTTCAAGTGATTCTCATGCCTCAGCCTACTGAATAGCTGGGCTTGCATGTGCTCTCAACCACACCTTACTAATTTTCATATTTTTAATAGAGACAGGGTTTCACCATGTTGGCCATGCTGGTCCTGAACTCCTAGCCTCAAGCGATCCACCTGTCTCGACTCCCAAAGTGCTGGGGTTACAGGCATGAGCCACCGCACTTGGCCTGTTTTGTATATATGTATGTGTATATATATGTATATGTATATGTATGGGAGTGTGTGTGTGTATTTTCTAACCATGCTCATTGAAAAGGTCTAGAATAGAAGACCAACCTAGTAGCAATGTGTATTTTTGCATCCAAATTTTGGTTTTGAATTACCATTTTCCAATAAACAGAACCAAGGCTTCTCAGAGAAAATGTTAGTTCCAGGTCAGAGCAAGAAATATTCAAAATGAGCTTAACCCCATCAAAAAGTGGGCAAAGGATATGAACAGACGTTTCTCAAAAGAAGACATTTATGCGGCCAACAGACACATGAAAAAATGCTCATCATCACTCGCCATCAGAGAAATGCAAATCAAACCACAATGAGATACCATCTCACACCAGTTAGAATAGCAATCATTAAAAGTCAGGAAACAACAGGTGCTGGAGAGGATGTGGAGAAATAGGAAGACTTTTATACTGTTGGTGGGACTGTAAACTAGTTCAACCATTGTGGAAGACAGTGTGGCGATTCCTCAAGGATCTAGGACAAGAAATACCATTTGACCCAGCCATCCCATTAATGGGGATATACCCAAAGGATTATAAATCATGCTGCTATACAGACACATGCACATGTATGTTTATTATGGCACTAGTCAGAATAGCAAAGACTTGGAACCAACCCAAATGTCCATCAATGACAGACTGGATTAAGAAAATGTGGCACATATATACCATGGAATACTATGCAGCCATAAAAAAGGATGAGTTCATGTACTTTGTAGGGACATGGATGCAGCTGGAAACCAGCATTCTCAGCAAACTATTGCAAGAACAGAAGACCAAACACCACATGTTCTCACTCATAGGTGGGAATTGAACAATGAGAACACTTGGGCACATGAAGGGGAACATCACACACTGGGGCCTGTCGTGGGGTGGGGGGAGGGGGGAGGGATAGCATAAGGAGATATGCCTAATGTAAATGACTAGTTAATGGGTGCAGCACACCAACATGGCACATGTATACATATGTAACAAACCTGCACATTGTGCACATGTACCCTAGAACTTAAAGTATAATAAAAAAATTTAAAAAATAACAACAATGAAAAGACACTTTGATATGATATGGTTCTTTTTACTCACATGTGCTTGGCACATAGTAAGTGTTCAATAAACTTTTGCTAAGTGAAAAAAAGAAAATGAGCTTTAAACATCTTGTTATGCCCAATAGCAAACATGACAGATTTCAAAAAGTGGCTGCAAAAATATTTCCTATTTCACATACTTTTATCCAATGTGACCTTGCTACCAATAAGTGGACCTTTTTCTCAACTCCTTTTAATCTGGGGGAGTTCTATGACTGCTTTGATGAAAAAAGTATGGAGGAAGAGACTCTATCCCAGTTCCAGCAGTAGATCTTAACTGGTCTAGAAGCTTGCATTTTATACCTCTCAGAATGTTTGCTCTTGGAAAATTCTATCTTGGAACCCAGCTACCATTCTATGAAAAGCCAAGCCATCTTAAGAGGTCATGTGTAGGTGGTCAGTCCCATTGATAACCTCAGATGAGCTCCCAGCCAACAACCAGCATCAACTGCCAGTCAGGTAAGTGAGTCCTCTTGGTCATTCAGCCAAGTTGAACTTTTGGATGACTACACCCTCAACTAGCAATTGACTACAAATTTATAATATACCCCGTGGTAGGCAGAAAACGTCTCCCAAAGATGTCAATTTCCTAATCTCCATAATCTGTTAATGTTATGTTACATGGCAAAGGGCATTCTGATCGCTAATCACCTGACCTTAAAACAGGGAGGTTATTCTGAATTATCAGAGTGGGCTTAATGTGATCACAAGAGTTCTGAACAGTGGAAGAGGGAGGCAGAAGAGGAGTGTGGCGTGCTGGGGTGTGAGAAGGATTAGGCATGCCATTGCTAGTTTTGAAGATAAAAGAAAGACAGCATAAGCTAAGGACTATAGGCAGCTTCTAGAAGCTGGAGCAGGCAAAGAAACCGATTATCTCCTAGAGCCCTGAGAAACGAATACAGCCCTGTCAACACTGTGATTTTAGCCCAGTGAGATTCAATTCTGATTTCTGACCTCCCAAAACTATAAGATAGATTTACATTGTTTAAACCATTAAATTTGTGGTAATTTGTTACAGCAGTAATAGGAAATTAATATAGGCCCCAAGTGAGAACTACCCAGTAGAGCCCAGTCGACTCATAGAAACATGAGAAATAATTTTTTAAAATGAAGTTTGAACCACTAAGTTTTATTGCATAGCAATAGATAACTGGAATAGCAAGGGAGTTACCAAGTCTATTAGGCTATCTTAATAGAATTCATGAGCCAAACTGAAAAGGTTTCCTTTGGGCAAAGGGGGAATAAATGGAGCATCAGTAAGGATAACACTTTAATAGATTAAATGATCAAATACATTTAAATTCATAACTTCATAAAGATACAACAAAATTGATCAACTTTGTAGGATGTGAAAGAATAAACTCACTATTTGTAAAACTGTTAAGTAAAAAACAAACAAACAAACAAAAAACAAAATGTAAACACTTACTTAGCCTACTCCTCTTATACTATCAAATACCAGAAGAGGAAAATTTTTTCTTTATATAATTTTTCTAGGTAATAAAGGAAAGAGTGATTGAATTTGAATATATCTCTACCATGCAATCTGTAATTAATTAATGGACTTAGGCGTTGAGAATTAGTGGCAGCAAAAATTGCAAAAAGAGGTTCCATCAGACAATATGTATATCCTGCTGGGGGAACACACCACCACAATAAAGCAGCCTTGGAAAAAAGAAAAAAAGAGAACGACCTGAATCTTATGTCTGATAAAGCCTCTGGGTCAACTACCAATTTATGGGACACACAAAGAACACAGGAGAGAGGAATATATTAAACTATTAATACACTAAAAAGATAAAGTCAACAAAATCCAGCAAAGGTAATTCTGCATATAAATTTCTTTGTTTCTTCAAAAAATAAAATGCAAAAGGGGAAAATGGATGGAGGGGGAAAACCTGTAAATTAAAAAACACTCAAAAGACATAATTTAAAGCTAGAAGTATAGCATTGAAGGATGTTCCCTTTGATAATACAATTAAAAAGATAGAGTTAAAGGGTCTAATCCTGGAGCACTTCAACATCTAGAGATGGATAGAGATGGAAGAGTCAGAAAAGGAATTGAGGAATGACCAGAGAAGCAAGAGGTAAAGCAGGCTGGTATCATAGAAGCCAAGAGAAAAGCATGCTCTGAGATGGGGAAGTTGTCAACTGAATCAAATATCATGAAGTCAGTAAGACGAAAATTGAGAAGTGGTCATCAGATTTGCCAACACACAGTTCATTGGTGACCTTGCTGAAAGCAGTGTCAGAGGAGTTGAAGGCAAAGCTAAATCAAATGAGTGACAGTAACTGGAAGATGAAAAGAGACATTTAATGGCTATTGACAACTCTTTAAAAATGTTTACTTGAGAAGAGGAGCAGAGATACAGCCTGGTAGCTAGGGGACAACATAGAGTTAATGGAGATTTCTTTTTAAAGTGGAGTTTATTCTAGCATATGTGTATGCTGAGAGAGAGCTTGAAGATATAGGAGAGAAAAAGAATAAACAGAAAAGAAAAGTTCTTGCGGAGTTGAGATGGGATGAAACCCAAAACACACATGAAAACATTGATGTCTGATAGAGGGAGGGTTGCTCCATCTGCCAGAGGATGCAAAAGGTAAATGCCCATTTGGGTATACTTGCAGATTTGGCGGTAGGAAGGTAAGGGAATTTCTACCAGATGGATTACATTCTTTCCTTTCAGTTTGAAACAAGCCCATCATCTTCAAAGATGTGGAGCTGTATCAGGATATCCCATTTGTTAACCATGGGATTGAGGTTAGTGGTTTTTAAATTTTTTTGGACCATTACCCACTAATAAATGTATTTTTCTTAGGACCCACTATACACAAACACAGGTAATTGAAATAAAATTTCATGGCCCAGTGCTTACTCCTATCAGGTATGTTCTCTGTTCTTTCTTTTTCAAGCCTACTAGTCTAACTAGACTGGCAAGAGTCATGAAGCAGAGCACATGGGTTGGGGAGGACGAAAATAAAGGGGATCCTATCCCATGTCAGGGTAAATATGACTCCTGAGTAGGGACTGGCCTCCCTGTCTCAGAAATACATGTAAATTAAGGATATTAAATCAGAAATTGGCTAAAAAGATTATTTCCAATGCACTTATATACTAAAATATTGTTTTTCATAATTTTCTAATTTTTAAAATTTTATTGGGAATTTATAGTATTACCTATTATAGTATATAAATAAAACACTTATGTAAACATTAAAGGACAATCAGACAGATCCTATACTCACTACCCTGGTTAAGCAATAAAACGTTTTCAGTAACATGGAAGCCCCCACTCCCAACTGTCTCTCCATCTCTGAGAGGTCATCATTACCTTGATTTTACTTTTAACCATTCCATTTTTCTCTATTATTTTGCCACTTATGCATATATCCCTAAATAATATAGGTTAGTTTGTCCTGCTTTTGTACCTTAGATAAATATAATACTACACCGTATGCATGTTCTTGTATCTGGCTCCTTTCACTAAATATTATGTCCATGATGCTATTTTATTCATTTTCGTTGCTGAACGCAATTCCGTATTTGAATATACCACATTTTTTATATTTGTTTACTGTCGATGAACATTCTGCTTGTTTTCATTTGGGAATCCTAGTCTATGTCCTCCTACACACATGCAGGAGCTTCTCAAGAGCATCTATCTTGCAGTAGAATTGCTGGATCAAAGAGTATGAATACTTTCAACTTTATCAGACAAGTTCAAATGCTTCCAATTTACACTCCCACTACCAGTAGGCGTTTCCCATCGTTCTATATTATCACTACTTGATATTTTTAGATTTCTTGACACTATTGCCAATCTGGTGGGTATGTATTGGCAATTCATTGTGGGCTTTCATTGGTACTTCTATCCTTTCATATGTTCATTGGCCATTTGGATTTCAGATTTCTTTATTCAATTTTGTTTCATTAAAAAATGCTAGTTAGAGTTGATCTTTGACAAATCTGAAAAACAAAAAAAAGCAATGGGGAAAGGATTCCTTATTCAATAAACAGTCCTCGGAGAACTGGCTAGCCATATGCAGAAAACTGAAAGTGGACTCCTTCCCTACACCTTATACAAAAATGAACTCAAGATGGATTAAAGATGTAAATGTAAAACCCCCAAACCATAAAAATCTGAGAAGAAAATCTAGGCAATACCATTCAGGACAAAGTCACAGGCAAAGATTTCATGATGAAAATGCCATAAGCAATTGCAGCAAAAGCAAAAATTGACAAATGGGATCTAATTAAACTAAAGAGCTTCTGTATAGTAAAAGAAATTATCATCAGAGTGAACAGAGAACCTACAGAATGGGAGAAATGTTTTGCAATCTATCCATCTGACAAAGGTCTAATACCCAGAGTCTACAAGGAGCCTCCACATGTCAGTTGATTGTTCTCAAAATGGTGGTGCTATCCCTCACAGTACTATCACCAGCTACTAGTCTGTTGGGAAAACGTAAAGGGGATGATATTCAGCTGGAATCTGAGTGTGATCTTCTGGACATCCGTGTGGATGTTGATGTTGGGAAGGATCTGTGGACTCTGAGGAATATCGGTGTCATGCTGTTTAGACGGGGTATGATCTGACATGGCAGGACTTTCTTGGGTCTATGTCTGAGGTGCCACATCAAGCAAACTGAGGACCCATAAAGGAACACTGTAACCCTGGGAGACACCGTAAGGATAACAATAATGCTCACTACTCCCTAGCTCTTGTTAAACACTCCTTCCTCTCTTTTTATGAGATGTTATGATGCGGCAACAAGAAGGGTGTTAGAATGAATTTTGGAATGCAGATAAGGATATTGCCCATAGAATCTTTTGTGAAGATTTATTCTAACAAGGCTGTACTTGTATTTTTTATTTCCATGATGTTGAGGACAATCATAAAGTCAAAGATTCCACTAGATGGACACGTCTTTTTTTGTTTGTTTGTTTGTTTACATTATTCCAGTAATTGCACGGAGGCTGCAACCCTTGGGAGGCAGGTGGGAAATGTCAGGGAGCTGCAATAGAGAGAAAAAGGAGTGGGGGTAATCTTAACGGTAACAATGGCAACTTTCAACAACACTAACTTGTTATTCTGCTTGAAAAATCATTTTTTAGAAATAGTCAAATATTTATGTTTGAGTTTTGTTTGAAATGCTCCTTTTCTATAAAATCATCTAAATATTTAATAATTTGGAACTTTTGACAGCATTCCAAATATTATGAAATTTTAAATATTTCTTCTAAACAATCACACAAATATACATGTTTCCAAACCAAAACAGATATTCCCATGCTTGAAATGCTTTTTCTAATTTCTAATTTATTCTTAAGGGCTAATTTGCAAAATGAAATTGTTTGGATGATTGGTTTGCAGTAAACATGGTGTACCAAATTGGTTTCTAAATTTAGAGAAAGGTTGAGTCTCCTCTTAAAATAATCAAGAAATAATAGAAGTATTAATGATAATGAAGTTTCCATAATTAAAAAGTCAAATTCTGAAATAACAAGCAGAAATGAACATTAGCAGGTAGCAGCTACATAATTTATAATTCTTACAAAGTTATTTTGAGCTCTTTTTATAGGATAATACAACCTCCAACATGCAGTTTGCTAAATTATAGTATAAGTACTATATGTGCCATAATTAAGTTCCATAATTTGGGGGAATTTAGTACTATTAAATATAACTTAAAGATACAGGAAATATAGTGCATAAAATTCTAAGAATCACAAAAGAAAGGCAAAGTTGTTTTAATAGATGCTATGATTTCTATGTCTGATATTTCAAACATTTTAGAAAGTAGTAATTATTATTATCCATATAAATGTTTTCAAAGAAAAATGCTCTTTACATATAGAATTTGAGGATGAGCTCTATATTTTAAATACAGTAGACTCCATGTCCTTCCTTGGAGGTTTTCGAGGACTAATTTTTGGTAATATCTCTTTGGCATAAAGTGTTCTATGAAGTCCAGCTTCTCGAAGCGCTAACTCGAAGCGAAGTCTAGGGTCAGAAATTATCTGTAGAAATAAAAATACAATTTAAATAGCAATTCATGGAACCAAAATAACTTTTAACATTTAGTTTCATGTTTTCCCAAACTAATTTTTTTTTTTCTGGACAGATGACTAGGTGACAGTAAACTTTGTGAATACAGTGACTATATTTTGGAAGCATCCAAAACTTTTTGACATTATCACTTTTCAGTACTTCAGTGGTTTCCAATGTAGGGTGTATAGAATATTGTGCACTAGATTAGTCAAAATATAATGCCTTAAAATTATTAGAAGATGAAGTAAAAGAAGCTTACTTTCAGTGCTACTATCTATTTATTACTTATTGCTGGCTGGAATTATAAAATACAGATAAGCATTGATTAAAATAAATCTAAGCCACAACCTCGTACATCTGTCTTTAAAAAGCATCTTAATTTCTCCATCATTTGGCAATATGTAAATTAAGCTTAAACACATGGCCACCACTTGAAAAACAAAATCAATAGGACTTTTCTTCCAAGGCTGAGTTTCTATTTCAAACAGAAGTAGAAAATGCCTCCATCAATCTAAGTGGGAGTAGACATATGAGTAGTTCAATTTCTGTTTTCATTTATAGCTGATTGGATCTTATTCCTCTTCCCCTCCTCCTATGAATATTAAATGTCAACAGAGACTGTTTGAAATGATAAGAAGGTGGCCACATATGGATTTTACCTAATGAGGCATTTTACATGGATTTGAAGTCCCCCTAGAGGATGCGATAATAAGCTAGTAAAAGCAGCCCCTCCAGGAGCTCTTAGGCGAATTGGGGTAATAAAAATGTGGACAGATAACTACAGATTATGGCAACATGTGGCAGATGCCCTAAAAGTAGTAAAACAAGGGGGAGCATCTCCTGGTGCTGGCGGCATGAGGATGGTCTCAGGTGAAGATGAGCAATTGAACTACCCTTAAAGTCCAACTTAGTCTATAAAGCAGACTGGGGAGGAAGAGAGACCTAATGAGAAAGGAAGATACATACAAACTCAGAGGTGAAATAGGTCAACCTGGGATAAGGGTGGTTTGAGCAGAGCACTGGTTATCATTGAGGAACACTGGAAACAGATGCTTCTCAGACAAGGACTTGAACTTAAAAGGCTCGCATGACCATGCCGAGTCTAAGGAGCTACTAGGGTATGTTTGTTTCTGGTTTTTGAATAAAAATAATATAATCACTGTAGTTGCATAGGAAGATGGGTCTGATTGTAAGTTCAGAATAAATTAAGGTAGCAGGGAAAAAAGAAACGGAGGCCAAAAGAGTGGTTAGGAATTTACTACAATTGTCTAGACATAAAGTGATAAATGTCTGAACTTGGCTGGTAGCAAGGAAGAGATAATCGTCAGAAACACTATGAAAACAAGAATCAATAGTACTTGGCAGTTGATCAGATACAGGGCTTGGGGCAACAATGAGTATGAAGTCAAGAATAATACAGAGATTTGTGTCTGAGAAGCAACAAATATGAGCCTAAGACCCAGGTTTTTCCTCTTCTGTCTCAATGTCTTCTCCCTGGTCCACTCTCATGTGCTCCAGTGATTCATGTGCAACCTGTATGCCATTGACTCCCAATTACATCTAGGACTCACCTCTCTTCAGCTCCACATTGTGAGGCTTAAATTTTTTTTATTATTCAATTTTTGCAGAGCTAGAGCATGAAATGGAGATCTCCCCACTACTGGGACTTCCATCTTCCCAATTCCCTTCCCCACAGGCAGCCCATCAGTTTCTTGTAAATACGTACTAGATACTTTTACTCTAAACATGGTATAAGTAAAACAAATTCTCTCTTTGCCTAAATCTGTTTTTCTTTCTGTATTCTTATATGGTTAATGGCAGCACCACCAGATGATTATAATTTACTGAATTACTACTAGGTGCCCGGAAATATTTTAGGCAGTGAACATTTATTATCTCTAATGCTCACAAGGGCTTTGTAAGTAATTATTTTACAGATGAGGAAAACAAGGCATAAAGATATAAATAGCTTATACAAGTGCACCCAGCCAATAAACAGTGGATGCGGATTTGAATCCAAAACACCACTCTGGTTTTTTTTTTTTTTTTTTTTTTTTTTTGATACGGTGTCTGGCTTTGTCACCCAGGCTGGAGTGCAGTGATATGAGCTCGGCTCACTGCAAGGTCTGCCTCCCGGGTTCACGCCATTCTCCTGCCTCAGCCTCCTGAGTAGCTGGGACTACAGGTGCCCGCCACCACGCCCGGCTAATTTTTTGTATTTTTAGTAGAGACGGGGTTTCACCGTGTTAGCCAGGATGGTCTCAATCTCCTAACCTCGTGATCTGCCCGCCTTGGCCTCCCAAAGTGCTGGGATTACAGGTGTGAGCCACCGTGCCTGGCCAACACCAGCTCTTAATATTACTTGTTGTCTAGCTTGGAATCATCCTTACTTTCTTTGTCCCCTCCCTTTCTCAGCCAGAGCCATTCATGACCCCACCACCACCACTACTTCTATGAAGGCTCTGTTATTTTAAAAGGAACTCACCCCAACCCACGCCCACCCCCACCAATTTTACATTCAGTACACAGAGCTAAAACATAAATCTGATTATAGTTGTGTGTCACATAATGACAAGGATACATTCTGAGAAATGTGTCCTTAGGCAATTTTGTTGTGTGAATGTCATAGCATGTACTTACAGAAACTGGGATGGTACAGCCTTCTACACACCTAGGTTGTATGATATAGGCCACTGCTCCTAGGCTGCGGCCTGTACAGCATGTTACTGTGCTCATGACCGTAGGAAGTAGTAACACAATGCTAAGTACTTGTGAATCTAAACACAGAAGAGGAAATGCATTGTGCTGTGATGTTAAGACGCCACTAGGCAATAGAAATTTTTCAGCTCAGTTATAATCTTAAGGGACCACCAACATATATGTGGTCCGTCTTTGACCAAAACACTGTTATGGGGCACATGACTGTATACAATTTAAAGCTCCAAAGTCTGGCATCTGCATACAGATGCCTTAGTAGCAAGGCCTACTTGCTACTACTGGTCAAATGCCTTAGTAGCAAGACCTACTGTGCTTTTCACCGCCTGAACCTAACCCGTGTTTCCAGTCTCCTCTCCCAGCACTTGTCATGTACCCCTTGTCATGTATCTCACACTGAAGACATCCTAGGAAAAGCCTTGTCCCACCCTCTTCCGCTTGGTCAAACCCAGAGGTGAAATAGGTCTCATCAGGATAAGGGTTAGCCCAGCAGCCTGAGACTTTGCAGCTTCTGATTTCAATCCTTTCAAGCCTCAGCTATTCTCCCCACTTTGGCAGCCAGGATCTAGAGACACCTCTTAAACCTTGTAATTAATCCTTCTCCCTATGTATCCTCCCCCACAACCTATTTTTGTTGTTGTTGTTGTTATTGTTATTATTGTAAATCATCTGGAGTGGATTTTGCTTCTGCTTCCAAAAATCTTTGACTAAGATAAGGCTCAGAAGTTTCCTCTCTGACACCTTCTCTGACTTCTCCAGTCAGGGTTAGCCATTCATTCCCTTCTTCTTCCTAGGGCAACCCTTAGACCTTCATTATAGAGTTGATCCCACCCGAGTGGCATTGTTGCTGTACATGCTACTTTCCTTCCCCAGCGGGCTCTTTTGCTCACTTCCTCCAGACAAGATCAGCCTATCTTGCTCAGATGTAGCCCAGGCACCATACACAGAGCCAGAATATAATATATGTTGCATAAATGTTGGTTCAATTAATAAATGAATGAATTATGCCTCTTTAGAGTCCCTAGCAAAGTATGTCACACAAAGTAGAGACATAAGCGGATGAATGGATGGTTTCCTGGTTTTTAAATAATTAAATGATTATTTAGCTTCTCTCCTTAGATTTGTAAAATTGACAACTACTTTCTCTTTTAATTTCAGTGACTGACATATCATCCACTCATCCATCCATCCTTCCATCCATCCATTCATCTGTTCTCCCGCCGACCCTCCATCCGTCAATCCATCCATCTAAAAGATCTTTTAAAAATCCTTTCTCAGTTACAAGCACAGACTAAAATGAACCCTAGGTTCCCAAAAATGGTTAAATAAGCTCTTAACACCTTTTTCTGTAGAAAATGTTTTATCATTAGCTCTGATGTATTATCGTCTGTTCATTTTCATTTCTAAAAGCTTTCCTCTGCTTTGTCATCAATATCAGTTGTTTATTTAATATAATTTATATTATGAATTTAAATATAATTCTTAATGTAACAGAGAAACATTTAAAAAACAAAATACAATATTAATACAGAACTCTCAAATAAAATTTTATAAAGCATTTTTTTAATTTAAAAAATAAGTTTCAATGACAGATTTATAACATTTTTAGGTAAGCTCTTGTTCTGTGGTAGCCTATTAACTAGTTTGTAATATTTGGAATTATGTAGCAATTATGTACTATCATTTAGAAGTAAAAATTATGCTAATATGTGTGATATTCAAATGTAAATATTGAAAACTATTGTAACCCCAAACACACACTTCTACAGCCTTTACTATCATCATGGCTTTTTCATCAGTCATGCTAATTTCCATAATTACCTGCTGTTCATTGTATGTATTCAATGTGAAGAGTGGCTTTTGAAGAATAAATTCTTCTTCAATTTCAATGCCCATCCTAGCTTTCGATGCCATTGTATCTGACATCATTCTAACAGGATCAAATTGAGCAACAACAGCAACCTAAAAATGAGAAAGCATGGCTACTTGGAACAAGGTACAAACTAAATATTTCTGGGCAACATTATTGGTGTCTAATGCCCATTAAAGTTGGAAATTTTATTAAAGGTAAAGCCTGGGAGAAAAGGGCAGAAAAAAGTATTAATTGGCCAGTCCTAGAGATCCACAAAGGAGTTAACACAAAACAAGACAATACATATAAGACAAAATATTAAAATGCTATGGCATATAGTTATTTGCTAATGATTGAATAATTATAATTAATTTCAGATAACAATTTATCTTTCTGATATGAAGTCACAGGAAATCCTCGTATAGAAAATCTTACATATTCAACCAACTTGAAAGTCATAGAAAGTAAAAAAAAAAAAAATTCACTTTTTAACCATTAGTAATTTATGGTTATGGTAACAACCCCATGAAGTTTTCTAGGAAGTTTAATCTGATTGACCTAGATCTAGAGCATATAAGTCATGGGTCAAGTCAAGTGTGTTGGCATTAGTGAGCAAGGTGGGTGAATTTCCTTTGTAACAGGCAACTAGATTTCTAGGGACTGCTGTAAACCATTGTCCTCCTTCTACTGAAAAATTGCAAAGTCATTTTAACCCAAATGCCCTTGTCTTTTATAATTCAAACCTGCATCTTAATGAAAAGAAGTCACTAATTCTGTAAATGATATGCACCATTAGTAACACCTGCCTATTAATTCTGAAAGTCAAGAATTAGCATGAAGAAAGTGGCATTCTTAATGCCATTTAAAGACTGTAATAAAATAACTGAGGGTTGAACATGCTTTAATTATTTTAGGTTTGCTAGCTAAAATAGCTTCCATCACAGTTCTAAATACTGATTATAGATAAGAGATAACAGCTATTTCCTCTTTTGAAGCATTCACAGATGGAAAGAATTCTAATCACATAGACTGTGTAGTTATCAAAGTTATGTTTTGAACAAGAATGTGTTTAGTAATAGTGACATTAAATCTTGTACCCAGAAGGCCATGGTATATAAATACTTGCTAATGGTTGAATAACTAAAATTTTGTAGGATCCAGGATTACCAGGACTTACATTCCTATGCTTTACATTTATCTTTATAATATTTTTATCAAAGAAGATGATGATATAATAGTTGTATGTATTTACACCACATCTATACCATCTCATTTAGCTAGAGTTCCTTGGTTTGAATCAGTATAACATTTACTAGCTATGTGACTTTGAGGAAAGCACCTAACCTCTGTGTCTGCTCTGTTTCCTCTCCTATGAAATGGGGATATTAATACTGCCCACATCATAAAGTTGTTATAGAAATTAAAGTAATACCTAACAGCATTTAGAAGAGGACTTTACGCTTAGTAAATAATAAATTTGAACTCACATTATTGCAAATCTGTAAGACAGATACTATTATTCCCATTTTTCAGATGAGGAAATAAAGTTTACGGAGGTTAAGTAAATGACCTGTTTCCAGTGCTGGTGAGTACAGAACCAGCTTGTACCAGGTTGGAAGGACACCAGAGGCCAAGTTCTTATCCATGATTCTGTGTTCCCTCCAGCAACATAGGAAGGAACCAAGTAGCCCTTTCCTATTAGCTGGGAAACGGTGTCAATGAAGATTTTAGAGATTTTGAGTTGAAACAACCACTTCAAGTTCAAAACTCTGAAAAACTACCAAGTAAAACTATCACATTTCCCAAGTTCTCAAATTCTCACCCTTGCCATCTACCATCCATTTTCATCTACTTTTGCTTACTTTCACTAGGCAAGGTGATGGGAGGCTTTTATTTCTCCACAACATAGGTATTTTCTAAAAAGTAATTTTTAACACATTTGTTGACTGTGGAATGTTTCCAAAGGGAGGCTCCTGTGCCAAAGAAGATTATCTTGCTCGAGCTCCACCAGGTTTTTTGAGGACAGTAAAATTCGTAGACTAGATGTAGAGCCTCACTGTTGTAAATGGATACTATCCAGCTAATAAACTCTAGGTGATATGATATACTTAAATAGTGGGAGAGCTTTTTAAAAGGTGATGATAAAGTTCTTTCAATACACTGAGAAACTGGAAATGGTTCAATATAATTTAATTGCTCCTAGAAATGAACAGCAGTATCCCAATTTGGAAAAGTTACATTTTATATAGCCGATGCCATGAACTAAGCCCCAGTAAGAATGCTATTAAGAGCACTTAGAAACATTTTTTTTTAAAAAAAACCACCCATGAAAATTTCCAAATGAAAAACACCTGTTTCCTAAGGGCTTCTAGCCGCCTCGCTCTCTCTTTGTCTTCATGAACTTCTTGAAGGGCCGCTTCCTTTTTCTCCATCAAACGCCTTTCCAATAATTCTTTTCTATATTTAACCCTTAAAAAATAACACAGAAGGAAGCTGTTGAAGCATCATAATAATATTGGAGATTGTACGGAAAACAGCATAGGGGCAGAACACATCTCAGAGGTGACATCACTGTCACATTTTGGTTTTACTTGTTTTTTAAATTGATTTCTCATGTCCAAACCAATAAAAAACACTTGTATAAAATGCAATTCATAGTTTTTGTTTTTGTTTTTGTTTTTTGAGACGGAGTCTCGCTCTGCTGCCAGGCTTAAGTGCAGAGGCACGATCTTGTCTCACTGCAACCTCTGCCTCCCGGGTTCAAGCGATTCTCCTGCCTCAGCCTCCCGAGTAGCTGGGATTACAGTCGCCTGCCACCACACCCGGCTAACTTTTTGTATTTGTAGTAGAGAGGGGGTTTCAACATGTTGGCCAGGATGGTCTCAATCTCCTGACCTCGAGATCCGCCTGCATCGGCCTCCCAAAGTGCTGAGATTACAGGAATTCATAGTAATTCTAATAACAACCAGAGAAATGCAGGAAAATGTGGGAGTAAAATTCAGTTGATCTCATTCCTCACAGAAATCACTTTATTAACTCTTAAAGTACCCACTGGCTGCCTTGGCTCTGGCTAATTGTCCTGAGAGGTGACTGGCTCACTTTCAAGTGAGCTATTATAGTGGTCTCCCAATGAGAAGTTTTAGCACACCTTGAGTTGTTAGAAAGTTTACATTACTGATTAAATATACAAATTTTTAGAAGGAAAAGTAAAATAAGCTACTATAATAATGTCTAAATTATTTTACTTACTAGAACTTAAACTTTACGTATGTTGTCATCTACATTCTCACTTTCTGAGTAGGTGCATATGTGTGTTAAGCAACTTTTAAAATTGCACTTTGACATCTGTAGATGGCAGCAAAAACATGACTTTCCCTTAGCATTCTATTTCCAACCCCCTTGAAATCATCAGCTATTAAAATATGGCACACTTAAATACCAGCTTAAAGCCCTGTGCACGTTGGCCCTCCTCTGCTGCCATTTTTGGGCAGCTTCCCTTGCCATCTTCTTGTCCAAGCTATTCTTCTACTGAATTACAGAGATGGAATTCATCCTTTCAAAAGAGTAGGCACCTGGGTTCTCAGGGGAGTATTAGCTCTCCATCTTTGCCTTCCATCATTGACAGTTTAGATTTAGCTTTCTCTGTGGCATCAGTCACAAATGTCCTTTACCCTTAGTGTGCACACCTGCATTTTCCAAGGTGGAGACACCTTCACTAGACCTTTTACCTTCTGGATTCTGATATTTACTGCGTGTTCACCGTGCATCAGGTCTTGTGATAAGTGCTTTACATGTTTTAGCTCATTTAGACCTCACAAGAATCATATGCTGGGGTGCCATTTTAAAATTCTATTTTATGGATATAAAGAAAGAGAAGCATAGACATGTGATCTTAAGAGACGTACAAATAAGAGCCACTGAGAATTTGGAGAAAGGTGAGATGACCAATCACTGCATTGTGGGACGGGCTGGCGAAACTTAGCAAGAGCTTCATGGAGGAGGCAGTATCTGAGCAGGGTCTTGAGGATTAGGATTCCAGGCAGAGACAGCAAGTGCAGGGTTGGTATCTGGGAGTGGCCCTCACTTGCCTTGACCTAGTCATGGAGGCCACGAGAGGGGAAGAGCTCAGGGTGGCAAGAAGAGAACAAGTGAATGATGAGTGACAGAGAAGCCCAGGCAAGCACTGGTGGCTGAGGCTGGCGGCCACAGGGTTCCCTTAGGAAGACATGCTCCTGGGGAGGAACACCCTAGAAACAGGTTGCTCATGAGGCTGTCATGAAAGGAGAGGCACAGGAGAGGAAAGGAAGGAAGCATACAGTGGATCCTTGAGGAATACAAAACCCAGAATGGGATTTAGAAGGAAAATACTAATCTCCTTTGATGACCATGAGTGTTCTTGACAAAACCAGGAGTCAATATAGTCAAGACACATGGATTAAAGAGCCCACAGACCAGAATGCTCCCTTTCACGCCTCCATGTCATGGAAAGCTCTATTTCTCATTCTCTCCACTTTCACTAAGGCATGACATGACACAACCTCCCTAGTGAGGTTCTACTCAATTTAAGCACTGAGTACAAGCTAAGTGAACTACTGTGAAGGTTCAATTAAAAAATACCCTGGGATTTGACAATTACCATATGCTAATTCTCAGAACTTTGGAAAGTTTCTCTTCCTTTGGGATATATAGGTTGCTTTGTCTGCAACAAAGTTTTTGTCTGCTTTGTGGAAAAGTAATAGTTGTTACAGTCAGGGGAGCTTGACTAGTGAGGAAGAAATTGCAAATGAGAGAAAGGCATTTGTACTTGTGTGGTAGAGAAGGCTGACTCATCATTTACTCTGAGGCTCATTCATTCATGTAACAGATATTTGTTGAGCACCTGCCATGCATCAAGGGCTGTGTTAGGCGCTGGTGATACAACGTCAACATGGAGACATGCTCCTGTCCTGGAAGAACTGACAATCCAATGTAGATACAATGACCCAGGCAATTATGATACAGGGCAGCTTGTGCTCTGATGGGACAATGGGGCAGAGACCATGGGAAAGACAGCTTTGCCACACTTGGGGCTTTCAGGGCAGTATCTATAATAGGAAGAAGTACTCTGAATTTAAGATACAAAGAAGGAGCAGGAACGCACCAGGAGGGGAGAGAATAGAAAGAATGATTCAGACAAAAAAGTAACATTTGAAGGCCCAGAGGTGAGAGTGAGCAGGTATGTTTGAAGAACTAAAAGAAATTCAGAATAACAAAAAATGAACAAAATAAAGTGCTGAGGACCAAGAATTGAAGCTAGAGAAGCAAGAGGGTCTGGACTGTGAGGGCTTTGAAAGCATGAGGGCTGTTTATCAGGGAGAAAGATCTGCTGTGATATGGAGGATGGGTTGTCGGGAGGCAAGACTAGAGATGAGCAATCCAGATGGGAGTGGAAGGCTTCCTGATCTAGGATGGGGGAAGAGTACTCATAGGAGGTTGGGAAAAGATAGGGATTTAAAGGACATGTAGAAAATAAAAATCAATAGAAAGTTTTCATTTATTTTATGGGAGA
Source organism: Theropithecus gelada (assembly GCF_003255815.1). Taxonomy (NCBI): domain Eukaryota; kingdom Metazoa; phylum Chordata; class Mammalia; order Primates; family Cercopithecidae; genus Theropithecus; species Theropithecus gelada. The sequence continues at coordinate 34,548,076 of NC_037680.1, forward strand.
GGCAAAGAGATAGAGGAAGTTTTCTGTCTTACACAGCGAACAGTGGTGTTCCTCTCTACGACTGGGAACTTACATTAGAAACAGGGAAGTGAAGGAATTAAGTTCAGTTTGAACACAGACCGGTCTTCACAAGATCTGGGCTGGAGAAATACATGGGGAGTCTTTATCAGTAGAACGGAATTGAAGCCACAAGGCAGATGCCATCATCTAAAACGAGTGTAGAATAAGAAGAGAGGTAGGCCTGGGATTGATTCCTAAGGAAACAACACTTAGGAAAGGGACAGAAGGTGAGGAAATCATTTAGGGAAATGAGGAGGATAAGCGGTCTAAGACATTAGGGAAAATGGGGTCAACAACATCAAATGCTATAGAAAGATCAATTCTAGTGCAAAATAATTATTGGGTTAAACAACAGGGAGTCATTGTTGACCTTGGCAAGAACATCCCACAGAGGTGGATGAGGTAAGGTGAGGCAGTAAGAGAGGGTGTGGAGATAAGCAAGTCCTGCAGCAACACGGACGCTAATGGAGAGGGGAGAGACAAGGGGGAGATGGAGGGTGCACAGAGCCGACCACAGTTGCATTGGCTCCAAAGTGATGATCAAGGTTACTCTGACTGCCTCAAGGATTGGCCATGAAAAAATTTCAGGACTTAGGAGACACACTCAATTTCTTCATTTTTACAGATGCTATGGTTTAAACTCAAATAATACTTCACTTTAAAAAGGAGAAACTCTTGGTGCTTCTTTCTTCTACTCTCGATAGAAAATTTTCTTTGCCTAAAGAGAAGTGATGCAGAAAAACTCCTGGGAGGAAGCCAAATACATATTCATGGGGAAAGAAAATAGCAACACAGTAAAGTCAATCATTTGGAAAATTTTCCACATAAATACTTTTAGCCATTTGAGGTAGCAGATTTTCTCCAAATTAAACTGTTGCTATGAAAGTCAATGTCAGGAAGTGGCTAAACTCAATAGTTTTTAAGTTGTGCACTGAATTCCCAAACAGAAACCTTTTTGGGTTCATTTCTCAGTCTATTATATGCTCCCTGAGTCTACAAAGGTTGAAAGTGCTGCAAAAGAGGCATTTTCAACTTCTCTTGGGGGAGGAGAAGCATCATATTGTTCAAAAGTAACAGCTGCTGCAGAATCGGGCACAGCACTAACAATAATCTGGAAAAGATTTTATTTAAGCCTCCAGGCCTGAGTGTAGTTGAAGGGACAGTATGCTTTCATGTAGAAATGGAGAATTTATGTGTCATTTTTGAGACTTTTTAATGTGTGCACTGCACTCTAAGAAATGAGTATACAAACGCAAGTGTTTGGAAACACCTTGATCTGTAGTAACAGCTTCCCTGAAACTTCAGTAAGAACCGGGCAAAATAATAAGTACTAAATCTTGACCTCCCTTTTATCTGGAGTCGCAGCTAACTTTCCTCTCAAAAGACGCTACAGCCACCAAGGGGGAAAAAGACTTCTGACAAATGGTCAATAGTGGCAAGTTCTACAATTTAAAACAAACAAACAAACAAAAAACTTAAGCAATAAAACGGAGCATAAAGTCATATCTTAATTAGGGTCTCTAACTAGTAGGGAACTCCCCCCACCACCTAACATTTCAGGCAAGTAATTTGCCCTACTGAATTAAAGGCGGTTTATAAACAAACTTGCTACTTAGTGTTTAAGTCGTGTGGCTTAGTCAATATGGAACAAGAAATCTTTAAACAGGCACGTGCCGGAGGTGCTACTATCAGGTGTTTCAGCGGCAGCATCATGGGGAACCTCTTTCTGCCTGTTGGGAAATGCATTTTTGGCTCAGATTTTACTCAGGAGGTTGTTCTTCCCACCAGGCAGAGGGGACCCCTCTGTTAACCACAGGGCACCCCAACAGGGAAGAATGTGCAGATCAAAGCAGGCAGGCCAGGTGCTGACATGTTTCAAGTGGAGGGGAGAAGTCTGCCCAGAGAAAAGAATGGAAATTGCACAGGCAGACATTCACACTGAAAGGCATCACCCCTCTAACCACATGGGCTGGGAGTCTCCACTCAGTGGGAATTCTGGCTAGGGACATAAGCAAAGACCAATTTCTGCAAACAGGAATGTGAATCCTGACACAAGACAGTGACATCCTGGTACAGATTGGCATAAGGCAAGAACAAAGAAAACTCACAGGTCTCTGCAGAACCAGAAAACATGAACCCATGCCAGCCCCAAACACAGACCATTGTTCCAGCTCAGAGAACTTCCTGGTTCCTTTGTGAAGCTATTGGAACCCTATCTTTTAATTGATTAATTAGTTAAATTAGTCAACATAGAGTTACTTAAGCACCTACTATGTGCCAAGCACTGTTCTAGGTGCTTAGGTTATAATAGTGGGGGGAACTAAAACCGAGGAAAAAAGTCTCTGCTCTGTTGAGTTTTACATAATCTGTGGTCTGTTATGTATAAGCATGCCTAAATGAACACTGGAGCAAAATCACAAAATTGTTCTTAACAAATTGTTTTTGAATTTATTCATAAATTTCCAAATTAGAGAGCCCCTTCTCAGATTGCTACAGAATCATGGTTCTCAATCACTGAAACTTGTAAAATGACCTGCAATGTCAAGGCTTCACTCCAGAATAATTACATTGGAATCTAGTAGTCAGGCCCAAGTACTGTATTTTGCTGAAAGTTCCACTAGATGATTCTAATGAGCAGCCTGGGATGAGAACCAATGCTACATAGCCTAGTGATTCTCAAATGAGCGTACATCAGAATCACCTGTGTGGCTGGTTAACCCTCAGACTTCTGGGCCAGCTCCAAAGTTTCTGATTCAGTAGTTGTGAAGCGGAGCCCCCAAATCTACATTTCTGACAAGTTTCCAGGTGATGCTGATTGTGCTGGTCTGGGGACCACACTTCGAGAACTACAGCGTAGATAAATATACAGATTAAAAGGACTCTACCTGACTATTATTATCAAGACAAAACCAGATACAAATTATTACCTAGACAGGGCTTATTTCTGTTTGCCTGTGCTAAACATTGCAGTTATATGCCTCAGGACTGTTCTAAACTAGAAATTCTTGCTTGGTACTATTGACATTCCAGAGCAGGACCTTTCAACTCCATTCTTTCCCAGCCCCTATGGCCCTGACACACATGGATGACAGATTCCTTCAGAGACCAGAGCCTTCTCAGGCTTGGATAAATGCTGGTGATGGGCAGTTGCAACAATGGCTATTACTGAACCTTTCTTTCCCTCTGATGGACAAAACACTGGTGTATCCTGATGACAGTTGAAAACCTCGGGCTACTGGCCAATATTTAAAGAGTCTATTCAGCAAAATCAAAGGAAGAGGAAATAACTCGAAGGCATCTCTCAGCCTTGAAAAAGAGGTATGAACCACTTTCTTTGAGAATCATTTTGACAGCTCCAAGGGTTGGACATTTTATCACAATGGAAGCAAAAACCCATAAATAAGAGTACATTTTCCTGTTGATTTTAATCAGTTCTAAGCCTGCTGTTTGAGTTCAGGTGAGCTGGACGTGAGAGATACAAACAAGGACTTCAATCTGGAAGTCCAATGTTGAAAGCAGGACAAGCTGTGAAGAGAGAGACATTGGAAGAATGTTGCAAATATAATATTAGCCCGTTCCCCAAACTAATCCAAAAAACTATTTCTGCCACAACTTATTTCTTCTTCTTTTTTTGAACCATTCGTAAGTCTTTCTACCTGACTTTCTGTAATCCTTTTATATCTTTACATATCTTCAACATTTTCCTCAACTACTCCTTTCCAATAACATTCCAAATGGGGCTCATTATTTGTAGAGAATTTAAAAATAATAAACTGACAAAAATCTTTTTTAAAAAAATCACCATGCCCCAATAGTCTAAATAATGTTAGTGATAAAATACTTCCTCCACTGGAACACTCAGCCCCACCTGACCCCATTCTCAGTCACTGCTTTCAGTGATTTGCCTTAATTGAAAACCAGTGCTTCCCAGGTGCCACTACTTTTATTGCAACCTCTTAAAATAGAAGGTACCTGCAGAGAGGAGGCTGAGTTTTTCTGGCTCCTCAGTGACAATTCCAGAAAGTTTTACACATTACCTTTGGGATGATACCATCCTATCTGTACTATGGCTCTTGGAATTAACTACTGGCTGGCTAGGTCAGTGTCCAATATTTACTCAACTCTGCCCACACAATCTCTTGATCTCCAGCACCATTAACTCCATCCCTACTTTAACAATCTTTTCCTTAGACCGAACTTGGAGTTGTCATCACCTAGAACTGTTCCCCTGCCAAAACCTTAAACTGGGGAATCCCGTTATATGACTCCAAGGTCTCCAAGGTCTGGGGTCATGGCATAGACTTAGAAAGGCTGTATGCTGCACAAGTCTAGGAAGTGTCATTCACATGGATTGCCTGTCACCCTCCTTCTGACACTGTCACTCACTTAACCTTACTCAGTCTGTGACTTGAGCTTAGCAAGATTTCCATTGTTCAATGATATTTATTAACTTAAATTAATAACCAACCACCTTCCATGGTTATTTTTCCTCTACATACAAACTTATTCAAATGGGGTGAAGGGATGTACCTCTCAACTCTGGCTCCCTTTTCAGATACCATCTTTTTTCTTTCATTACTTTTACTGCAAAATTTCTTAACTGAGGAAGCCATACTTTCCATCTCCAGCTCTTCACTTCTCATTTATTAACTTAAATATCATTGAACAATGGAAATCTTGCTAGGTACCAGGTTAGGCCTTCCCTCTTGAAATTTTCTTTCTAGTTTTTGCCTTTTCACCCAGGCTACAAGAACCAATCAAGCTTTATCTCATTCTCTTTCCAGCTTTGGAGCCCTGGGTCTATCTCTTCAAAGGCATTGTCAACAGTATCCTTTAATTATCTTGCCTTTTTTTTCCTCATCTACCCTGCCAATATCCAACTCTAATTCTTTGTTGAAATTATTATACTCTAATGAAGTTGAACCTTAACTGGACATTCAGCACTACTCCAGAATTATTTATTTTCTCCCCAGCTGCTTGATGTTCTCCTTGAATTTCTACATCATGGCTAACTCTTCCTCTTAGTAGAGAACCTCACCTGCTCCACTGAAAAGAGCATTCATTTCCTCAACATGCTTTGCCCGCTTCCAACCTTGTCAAAACTCATCTTCATTCATCCTTTCCTCCTTAAATCTGGGCTCTTAATCATATAAACCTAGTTGCTGCTAGGATCTTTCTCCAGAAGTAAACTTCTTTCTTTCTTAATTCTTCAGTCTCTCTCTCTCTCTAACCAACCACCTTCCATGGTTCTTTTTTCTCTATGTATAAATGTATTCAAATGGGGTGGGGGGATGTATCTCTCAACTCTGGCTCCTTTTCAGATACCACCTTTTTTCTTTCATTCCTTTTACTGCAAAATTTCTTAACTGAGGAAGTCACAATTTCTGCCTCCAGCTCTTCACTTCTCATTTAGTCTGAACAATCCTGCAGTCTGGCCTCTGTCCACTCCACTCTATGGAAACCACTTTCCCCAAAAACACCAGTGACTCAAAATTGCAAAATCAGAGCTGTCTTTCAGAGCTCCTTTAATGTGACCTGTCTGCAATACCTGGTACTGATGATACCTTCTTCTTGGAATATGCTTCCTATCTCTTGCACTTCTTTCTCTCCATTCCTTTTACCAGCTTCTCCTCATCTGTCTACCCAAAGTTCCAACATGAATCCTCTTCTTTTCTCAATTTAAAAACTAATTCTGAGAAATCTGACTTCAACTACAATCAGTGCACAAATATCTGTAGCCTTCACCTCCCTCAAAGTCCCAGATCCTTTGAGCTTTTATTTGTTCTTTATGTACATTCAGGGTTACCCTCAAACAAATTTCTCTAGTGTAACTATATTACATTGCTGGTTAAATGAAGAACTGCTGCTTTAAGGGCATCTGAGTTGGGTATAAGGTTGACATCTTCTTGTGCAAAGTTAGGAACGAACCTGATGACACATCTAAATAGAAAGACAGACGGCCTCCTTACATGCTGTTGGAGATGAGCCACTATGGTACCCTGGGTACCATGGACAGAGCTCAGATTATGTCTGGTCAATTATTTGGGGTTCACTCCAATCCAAAAGCAGACAATCAAGCTCCCAATGTTTAATGTCTTATAACATGGCTGCAACAATTTTAGCCTGAAATATTTATAGAGGAGTTGGTTATTTCAGCTACTTAAAAACCTAAGGAAAGCACTCATAAAATATGTAACTTTGAGCAATAGAACTTCCTGGGGCCAAGAAAATCATGTATATGCTTAAACAACTGATTGCGGTGACTTCACATTTGCAATTATTAGCTATAAACCACTTTATATAATCTAAAACTAATGACTTTGATATTAGAATAGTTTTTTAATATGTGTCTTCCTTCTAGCAGTAATTAGATACCAGAGCCAACTAGTATCTAATTAGATACTAGATGTGTATTATGGACACATCTAGATTTTAATCATTAAATCAGCACTGGGAAAACTGGCTAACTATATGCAGAAGAACAAAACAGGACCCCTACCTCTCACCATATATAAAAATTAACTCAAGATGGATTAAAAGCTTAAGAATAAGAAATCAAGCTATAAAAATCACAGAAGAAAATCTAGGAAATAATCTTCTATACATTGGCCTAGGCAAAGCATTTATGACTAAGTCTGCTAAAAATGCAACAAAAATAAAAATTGACAAGTAGGACCTAATTAAACTAAAGAGCTTCTGTGCAGCAAAAGAAACTCTCAACAGATTGAACAGACAACATACAGAATGGGAGAAAATATTTGCAAACCAAGTATCTGACAAGGGACTAATATCCAGAATCTATAAGGAACTTAAGTCAACAAGAAAAAGAAACAAATAACCCCATTAAAAAGTAGGCAAAGGACATCAACAGACACTTCTCAAAAGAAGACATAGAAGAGGCCAAGAAACATCACTAATCACCAGAGAGATGCAAAACAAAACCACAATGACATACCATCTCACACAGGTCAGAGTGGCTATAATTAAAAAGTATAAAACAAAAGTAACAGATATTGACCAGGTTGCAGAGAAAGGGAACACTTATACATTGTTGGTAGGAATGTAAACTAGTTCAGTCACTGTGGAAAGTAGTTTGGAGATTTCTCAAATCTCAAATCTCCAACTGAAAAAAAAAAAAAAAAGAATTACCATCTGACCCAGGAATCCCACTACTGGGAATTTATTACCCCTCAAAAAAATAAATAAATCATTCTTCCAAAAAGACAGCTGCACTCACATGTTTATTGCAACACGATTTACAATAGCAAAGACATGGAATCAACCCAGGTGCCCATCAATGGTGGACTGGAAAAAGAAAATGTGGTACATAACCTCCACATAATACTATGCAGCTGTACAGAAGTATGAAACCGTATCTTTTGCAGAACATGGATGCAGCTAGAGGTCATTATCCTAAGTGAATTTATTGCAGAAACAGAAAACCAAATACCACATGTTCTCACTTATAAGTGGGAGCTAAACATTGAGTACACATGGACACAAAGATGGGAACAATAAACACTGAGGATCCCGAAATGGGGGAGGGAGGGAAAGGGGCAACAGTTGGAAAACTTCCTATTGAGTACTATATTCACTTCTTGGGCAATAGGATCATTAGAAGGCCAAACCTCAGCATCACACAATATACTCATGGAACAAACCTGCACAAGTACTCTCTGAATCTAAAATAAAATAAAATTAAGAAAAATATGTAAACCACAATGTGGTAGACAGCTTTTCCTTTTTTAATCCCTCTAGCATTAACCTAGTAACTCCAACCCCCTTCTTTTGCAGAACTGCCCATTCTTGTTCTACGTAGGTCTGTTGAGGGCTCCATTCTGAGAACCACCCACCTCTTCTTGGTATTAGGATTTACATATGACCAGATATGGTTAATGATAGTACATTACAAGTATGACCACAGGGATTGGCCCTGAGTGAACACATGGCTTCAGCTTAGCCTGTTTGACTCTCTTCCCGGGATTTATATACGGGTACTGAAGAAAAGCCTTCTCTTCTCTCTGAGGTCACTAAGCTAGAATGATATAATCAAGCCTGGAGCTGCTTACAGTCATGCCTCCTCTTCTTCCCACCTGCAGCCAGGCCCATAGAGGAAGTTCATATCAATGCAGAGACAGGTACTGAGCAAAGAGTTAGAAAGAGAATGAGAGGAATCTGAAGATACCATTGGAGTCACTGAGGCAAGACTCACGCCCTGGATTCCCATTCTTGTAAATCAATTCATTCCCTTTTCTGCCTAAGCTAGTTTGAGTTAGGTTTTGTTAGCTGCTTCTGAAGATTCCTGACTAGTAGACATATCTTCTATGTGTAAGGAAATCTGTGTCTTTTTGTCCTCTATAACAAGAGGGCATGTATCTAGCTGTTCCAAAGGGTAATCAGTTCTTTTCCCAAACTGGTGGTCCATGGAATGTTAATTTCCCACAGGATGTTAACATGTATACCATAAAAATGTGTTCGAGTAAGTTTGGGAAATACTAAGATAAACAAAGTAAAATAAATTTATTTATGGCAGGAGCTTTCAGAATATTTATAATAATATGGTGGAGTGCATTATGAATCTCTAAACGGAGGACTTGCTGTGCTTATTGCTCAGTTATCTGATAACAGAAACCTTTTTCAATAGACCCAGTTTGGGAAATAACACTTGCCTTTCCATAAGCAAAGCAGGAATGGCCAATAAACAAACTGAACGGCATAGACACATAGACACTTTCTGCTTTGTATTAGAGTTTTTGTTTTCATGTCTTGTCTACTAGACTGTGCACTTCCTGAGTCTAGTGGCTATGACTCAATCTCCTGTGTATCCCGAAGAATTAGCAGAGTGACTAAAACACAGAAGATATGCACCAATAAATGAAAGAAACATTGAATAAATTAATGAAATTAAAAAGTGATGGAAAGCATTCCATTGAATATCCCAAGCTGTAGGTAAATAACAGGACACAGGAGTGGGCAAAATAAAATTTAAGAATAAATTAAATATATATTATTCCTTTAAGCCTGTCTAATTAGTCAGTGAGTATGTCTTTGTAAGATATTTGATCATTTGAGAAGTTGGAAGAGAAGTTGAATTACTGGAGAACAAATCTAGTCTCTAGTTCCTTTTAAGAATAAGGAGCCAGGAATGCTAAAAGCCAAACTCAAGCATGCCATCCACGGCCATGACACAGACTTGCTAGATCATGATTTTGGAGGGACAGCACAGGCAGAACTAACGTTGGCTTTCAGAAATTATGTATCATGAACTGAAATTTAAATCACCCAGGCAGATCAGCATTTATTTGCCCAATTGCCTCCATACGTTTATTTATTCAGCACATTTATACAAAGTGCCATATATGTAAATGTGTAACAATTGTATTTCTGCAAAACAAACCCAAAACGCAGAGCAATTAGAAACACCTATCAAGCAGACAAAGGCAGAGCTTACATCTGGATTTTGAATACTTACAGGCACCTGTCACTTGCCATCATATGAACTCACTAACAAGACATCTGCCATTTAATACTAATTGGGTAATTTGCACAGTGACTCTTGAACTCACAAATTGTTTATGGTAGATATAGTATAACTCCACAATTAATACGTATTGCAAAGGCTATATAATCATTTTAACAGTTGTGTAAGAAGGGAACTCTTGTTGAGGGTTTACCGCATAGTATTGGAACTTTTCTTTAAATTCTTTTTTTTTTTTTTTTTGAGACGGAGTCTCACGCTGTCACCCAGGCTGGAGTGCAGTGGCGTGATCTCGGCTCACTGCAAGCTCCGCCTCCTGGGTTCACGCCATTCTCCTGCCTCAGCCTCCTGAATAGCTGGGACTACAGGCGCCCGCCACCGCGCCCGGCTAATTTTTTGTATTTTTAGTAGAGACGGGGTTTCACTGTGGTCTCGATCTCCTGACCTTGTGATCCGCCCGCCTCCGCCTTCCAAAGTGCTGGGATTACAGGCGTGAGCCACCGCGCCCGGCCTTCTTTAAATTCTTATGCCAATTTTGTTTGTAAAGGAAAAGATGCCTTTAAAAGTAAGAAAATGATAAGCATGGGTGATTACTTTTATTGGAGAGGTTTCTTTCAGCTGAAAAATTATCATAAGACACATATAATTTCTGATGCCCAAAATTTTCATAAATGTGTTTTCAGAATCACAAATACTGCAAGAGGCATTGCTTTAGTATTGAACTTTTAAAAAACATGCTAATAAAATATACCACTGTGTTATCGAATATTTCAGTATAGTTCTATTTTTAACTTCAGCTACTTATTGCGAGAACTGATTTTAATTGGTCCTCGTTTTTCCAGAGATAGATATCTGTATGATTGTGATGATGGGACTGGGTTCCCTTCTTTAGCAGCACTGCTGAACCGAGAGGACACTGAGACCACAAAAGAAACCACAGTCTTCTCCCTCAAACAAACGATTTAAGTAAATACGATTAATAAAACATGGCTTCTCTAATGCTGTTTGAAAAAATCCCCATTACATTTTCTTTCTTCCTTCCCAGATCTCTCAGAACTTCTGTAGAAAGCAAACATCAAAAGGACCAAAGATTTTTGTAGCGATTCAGCTGCCCACAGCAAAGAAGTAAAACCCTGATTTTCTTTCAGCTTAGGAAATGATCAGCGAAGAGGCTTCACAAACAGCCTCTAACATTTGAGGTTAAAAAAGAAAGTCAGTGGAGCAGAACAGTTACTTTTACAAACACCTTCCGGGTTTTTTCTTCCATTTTTAAAGTAACCCTTCTAATCCCCCCAGTAAAATATTTTCATTAGTTTAAGTTTTTGGCTAGGCATTTTAAACATGCTTTAGAAAAACAAATGATAAAATATATTTATGTATTGGGCGTGACTTTTTCTAGTGCTTTTTCCCCTTGGCGCTCTCAAATGCTGATTTCCTCTGGCTATAGAGTTTCAACTAACTTCTTTGGTGACTCTGCCAAGTCACACCTACCTTAGCAGTTTCCTTTTTGTCTCAGAATTCAGCTTTTGGAATTGAGCTCCGGAATCACTGTTCCTTTTTTTCTTTGGAGACAGACAACTCTACAAAGCAGTTCACCCTAGAGTCCCACCAAGTGAACCCTGGTGTTTGGATTTTGGGAGGAAAGCCCATCTCCAGTGCCTACTTGGGGAACTCTGTTACTTACGCTGTAATTTTTTTCAGGTGAGATGCTAAAGCTTATGTTCAAGAAAGGCAAAGAGAGAGATGTGTGGCTTTTTCCAGCACTCAGACAATAAAGTCAAAAATAGTACAATTAATTAAATTAATAGGGAACCAACTTTACTGGAAAAGATAAAGCAATAAACTGGACAGAGATTCAGATGAATTTACAAACAACACATAGATCACTGATAGCCCCCTCTTTTAAAGGAAACATGTATATATCCTCTCACTAGCTTTATTCAAGTATGGACAGAAATAAACCTCAAGAAACCTTGTCTTTTCCTTTCCTACATTAAGCTAGAGATGTCCATATGGGTCTCTCTTTGGATAGCTCTCTCAAAGGAAACAGAAATTCCTAGAGGAGGGTCGTGGGCCAGAGAATAAAACAGGCTTCCAACAACTCACGATTTGTAAACTTTAGTCGGATGTCTGGATTATAATTAAATCAAAAACTTGGAAGGCATCTGGGGAAGGGTAGACAGGCTGAATGAGAAGTAGGACAGGGTTTACTAAGCAAATCATGGTGTAGGAAAAACAGATAGCTAACTTTTATGAAATTTTATTTTAATAAAGATTACAATGGCCAAGGGTTGGCCATCTAGACACAGCTAACAAAGGACACCAAGAAGTGGTTGTGTCTCTTTGTTCACATTCTACGTAGAAAGTAAAGCAGTAGCAGGAGAGGCTCCTTAGGAAAAAGAGCTCTGTCCCTTCATGAGAACTTCACAGTAATAGAGGTCAGGAAATAAACAGACCTGGCTCTCTCATGGGGCCTAACCATGACCCCCAAACAGTCAACCCAAGGGAAAATTCCACTTAGTCCAAGTTAAGCTGACAAAAGGGCTATCAATATTGCCCATTAAAGATAGGTTTATTTGCTCTGACCTAAGCTGCTTGGCAATCCCATGGTCTAAATAGAAAAAAAAAAGGCTATTTTATTTTCTCTAAAAGCAATAAGCTTATGTCCAAAAGATTATAATTTCTTAGAGATATTGCCAACCCTGTCAATATATGAAAGGCAACTCACATTTTCTCTCCAAGTGACTCTAAATTTTAATCTTTATTATCCTTTCCCAGATGTCACAACTCCTCTCTGCCAGATTCTCTGTTATTTCAAGAGACAAGAATATTCCTTAAGGCCTCCTTTTGAATATACATCTTTCTGATATCATGTCTCTGGTTTCCCTGAAGACTGTCACATCAACAAATCTATCTTGTGCCTGGATTCTAGGCTTTGAAAATAATTGTATCAGTTTAGCCAGGCACAATCAACATTTCTCTCTTACATGCTTTCTTCAATTCAAGCAGAATGTTTTGTTTGCACCGCCCCAATTGTATGCATAAAAGTGTTGATGCAGAAATTGGCATAATTGTGAACAGAGACAAACCTTTCTGCAAACAAGACAACTGTCACTCATGGACCACAGCAAGATTCTATTCTGAGACTGGTCCAACATAACATCAGCTATGGAAGTCCTAGGAGGGTATGGCTTGTGGAGTAATACCCTGATTAGTGTGCACCGAAAGCTCACGGTATTTTTTTTAAGCATCAAAAAGACTTGCTCCTCTAGAAACGTTTAGCGCATTCAAGCCCACACATGCTCAGATAGTAATGATAATCCTTTCTTTGTTTGTGGGATTTGGAAGAGCTACAAAGAATAAAAAAAAACCACAATATTTTGACAAAGTGATGCGTTCTTCTCTAGGTGTAGTTGATGGAAACTTTTGGACTTTCCCTGTTCAACTGATAAAATTGCAATTATAATTGCAAGAACATTGGAGTATATAAGGTTTTATAGGTATACAACAGATAAAGACACATGCTTATTAGGTGTATATGAAGTACCTTATATTTTTTAAATCATCCATTTGCATAAAAATGTACAGTTTAAAAAGTATTCTCTGATACATTATCATGACATTTAGTATAAAAATAATTTATTACTCAACTAATATTTAAACAGCATCATTTACTTTCTCCACTTCTGATTAAATGAGGAAGGGTGTTGCCAATTTTTAAAAAATTTAATAAAAATTTCTACTCACCTGTTTCCAAGCAAGATTTGAACTGATATTTAGTATTAAACACAGGTAAAACAACAACATTAAAAATCAAAGGCAAGACAAGGTAAAAGGAGTAGATATTTCCAAGCAATTGTAACAAGTTAATTGTCACAGTTGGGCCATGAATTTGCCTCCACAGGTGTCAGCATTTGCTCACCAGATGGAACTACTGAAACTCTGCGCCTGTTTAACAGGGTGTTTCTAGACCTCTCTCACCAGCAGGGGCCCTGGATTAATTATACTGCTATATTTCTCAGAAAGCGGTGAGAAATCTTCAAGGAATCTTGAAGGATGCCTATTTTTAAAATGCAGATTCCTGGGCCTGCCCTAGGCTCTCTGGAGATAGGGCTCTGGAATTTGCATTTTCATATTACCCACCAGGTGACACTTTTGCTCTCTGAAATTTGGAAACCACTACCTTCCTGGGAATGGTGTCAATTGCATGGGAACTATAGAAAACTCAGCAACAATGAGATAGAAAATTGTTGTAGTGACCAGCCCCTTGGATATTGCTTTATGCTTTGCTATTTCTGCCCTGTACAGGAAATACATTGAAATGCCTGGTCCACAGTTCACTTAATTTTTTATTTTGAATGGTCCCATGTGCTTGAACTCCTCTGACTATTATGTTATTCTCTTTCCAGCATCCCATCCCCCATCTGCCCATCCACACTTTTTTGGTTCCTGCCACAAGCCCCAGATAATTGTGCATGCCCCATAACCTGCTGGTTACTCCTAAGCCCACTTTGATAGGTCTGCATGTGCTACAGTCTGGGTGCTTGTCTCGCTGGGATCAATTCACTCCATGCTGGTCATGGGTCCGTCTGATACCCTCCCTACTCCAGCTTCTAGCCATCAATGCCTAGGTGTGGACCTACATTGGAGAAATTATCTGTTCTGTGTTCTTGAAAGATATTTCCAGTTCACTGGCTTTATTGGCTTATTCTCTGTATTTGAGGTGTGTATCTTACGCTTTTCCCACTCTCTCCACACTCTCACAGTCCATTGCCCCTGCTCTTTTCCATTTTCCCCCATATATTTATTGGCTTATATTATTGTCTTATGACGTGCCTCTTACATTTGACAATTTCATATGAAGTCATATCCAACATCCGGCCTTTAAGTTTACGGTCCTAATTTCTACACTAAACATATGAATTCTCCAGTCATATATTTGGGAATTCATCATCATTTAACATTCATTTACCCCCAAGTAATTTTGTTTGTTCTTGTTCCCTGTGAAGTTTTGCCTTTTGCTAAAAATTTACAGTAATACTCCCCCTCCCTCTTTGTGGAATCATTAAGACTCCTGTCAAAAATCTTTGCTCCGTTCTTGAGAGTACCCATTGTCCCTAGCTCAGAGCCTCCCTTTCTGGTCATATACCACTCAGGAAATCATTTTTAAAAGAGCATGGACAGCACATTCTGGGAGTTTTCTATGGTTATGCTGCTTCCAAAGCAACCTGCAACAAGACAAGATAGAAATACTACCTCCACACTCATCTCCTTTATTCTTCTACTCAAGACTTCAAAGTGTTTAGGATCCTCCCACTTTTCTTCAAACTGATCATACAAGCCAGGACAAGTGCAGAGTGGCCAGTGGGTGCAGAAGGCTTAGGATCTCACTTCTGAATTTTGGAAAAGTTTATCAGGGAAGGCAGCACAGCAGATATAGCACGTCAGGTCTGTAACACGGGAAATTCCAGAGCAACCCATAGGGAATCACACTTAGCTCCTCATGGGACTTACTCACATGATTTCTTCCATCAGTCATATGCCAGAGCCGCTTCATACTAGCTGGAGGGAGTGAGTCAATTGTTACATTTTGGGACCTTTGCAAGCTAGTCGTTAAACACGAGCATTATTAAATTATGTAAATTTACAATCAAATGAATTATATTAAAAACAAAGGTAACAAATACTAAAAACTCACCACTTTTTAATTATTTTACTATGTTTTATTATTATCTATGCTCTTGAGATAATTTAAATCTACTAAATCTGTATGGCGGAAACAATAGATGAGAGTGTGCCACTGCACATCTCTTCCCATCTCCGTGTTCAGTAATATCAAGTTGGTAAATTGAAATAGGTTACAGTGGGATATTTACACCACAGAAATCAGCACGTGCTGCAAATCAGGATTTAACCAACTCTCTCCTCCAACCCCCAGCCAGTTGTTAAATACATACTAGTGCATTATTTGCTGCGAACCCAGCTCACTTAGGGAATAATGCATGTACTTTTGATGGAAAGTGCAAAAGTACACCATGGGTCAAATTTCCCATCTTAACTTAAAACTTTCTCACTTCCCCCAATCTGCTTTCCTTTCCATGGTCCAACATGTCGCAAGCCAAGGCCTGTGGAAGCATGACCTGTATCAAATAACTTACCTGAATAACGTTCACACTGGCCCTCCTTTTAAAAATCTTCAGGAATTCTTTCATATAAATTTTACATCTACTTTTTCTGTGCTTAAAGTCCCTGCTCTTTTACCTGCATTGTCTCCTATACCCTACTCTGCACTTGTGTGTCTATGTGTTAATATCTGCGTGTTTGGGTTTGTGTGTTCGTATCTGTATGTACCAGATAGTAGCTGGGCAGTTACTTCTGATTGACTAACTTTAAATTAAAATATCTGTAATTTAAGCCCAGCTTAGTATCTACTAAAACACTAGAAGGTGAGATCATTAACTGTCTTAGAATCAATACTTGAGTCCTTAAGAGGGAATTCAGGAGGTTAGCAGACATTATTAAAAGATCAGAAAATGGATTCAGAAAAACCTAAAGAAAGTAAGACTCTTTATGTGGCAATGATAAGGCTAATGGGGAACTGAAAGTGATCATGGAGAATGATTGGGAATTTTATACAGAGAAGTCTTTGTTCTCTGTTTCCACTCACAGTAAGTCAGGAGAGATTCAACTTACAGCATTTCATCTAAAGAACTGTAGAAGAATTCAGTAAGAGAAAATTATCTAAAGGTTTTCTTTCTCCTAAAGTTGTTTTTAATCAACATTTTAATCAATGATCCTACAGAAGCTGAATTTGAAGGTAGAGAGTCTAATTACAAAAAAGTCACTCAAAAAATATAGTCAATGGGAGATGGGATGTCTGAGTTGTCCCCCAAACAGATATGGACTCTGGCTTTCTAATATCCTACAAAGTTCTAAGCTTAACTGAAGATCTTATTTACTAAGGTTACCCCAAGTAGAGTGTGTACGGTTAAGGGATAAAGATATAAATACCTAAGACACATGATACCAAATTTGACCAAAGAAATATCCTGTCTAAAACTCTGCTTCTGATAAAGTCACTGAAGTTATTTTGCTGGAGAGCATATGAAAGCCTCTAATAAACAACTTCCCCTAATACTTCATGAGGCCCTTGTGTTTGTCTAGTCTCATTTTGAACCAATTTATGTATTAACTTGCTATGCACAATTTATGTGCAACCTCCTGGTAATTACTTCCCTATTTTTTATTGCCACTCTAATGATAGACATAGTTTCTATACAAGTTTCTTCCAGTATCCTGGAATTTGCTAAATCTCTGGGTATATATTATAATATTTTTGAAATAGAAAAGGTAAAAACCACTAAATGCATTCATTAATTGGTTAATACAATTAATTCAAATGAATTAATCAATTACTTTAAAAAGTCAGAATTAACCTTATTCAAGTTCTACAATATTTAAGGCTTCCAGGGAATTTTGTAATTTGGCCTCTACTTATCTATTTAATGTTTTCTCTCACCACAACCTTTGCCCAACCTACTCCAAATGCTTCAACTATAGTAAATTACTAAATTACTTTCAGTTCCTCATAGAGATTTGGCAGGAGGACATTTCCTATTTCTGGAGGACCTTTCCTTCTACTATGAAAACACCTGACTCATCCCTGGCATCGCCTACCCCTAGTTTAAGTGCTACCTCCATATGTGTCCATAGCACTTTGTGCTTGCCTTCCCCAGGAATATCTGAATCTCTCATTAGGCTTTCGGGTTCTTGAAAACAGGGACAGCGTCATTTTTGTCCATCATTGTATCCCAAGGTAGTAGACACTCAATAATACTTATTAACTGTGTAAATCAAATAAGTTGGTGGATTTTAAATAATAGTATCACTGTGTTCTCAGTCTAGAGGCCAGTCTATCAACTCTGCGCCTTTGAAGGTGAAATTGAAGAATGACCCAACTTCATGGCTGTTATATTCATCATTTTCTGAATTATGCCAGGAATCATGAAGTTTCCCAAACGCAAATTCATGATGATTTTACACACATGTCATTTCATGCCTTTGCTTTCTTTCCTAATGATGCCTAGGTCTTCATTGGACGTTTTGGCTGATATCTTCAGATAATACTTGTAATGGTTTCAGGGTCTTTTTTTCCAGGTAGGAAACAATTATTTGGAATTATCATCCTATAAGCATAGTTTGTAGGATAGAAAAAATCAGAAACAGTGAACTGAGTTTACATTTATCTTAAGTTAGATTTTGTATGTTACCAGCAGCACAAATTGTATCTCTTTGTCAAACAGAGCTGAAAAGCTATTGTAAAGTTCAAGAACATCTCCCCTAAGGAAAAAAAGCAGGAGAAAACTTCTGTTATGATGAGTGAAATCAAACAAACCTTGATTCGGAAACAGCTTTGTTCCCAGAAAGATGACTTTTTAAGGGAGGAGACCAAAACAAGAGTGAAAAACCAGAGGCAAGGACCTTGGGACCAGTAAAGATTAGTTAAGCATAAAGGGATCTGCTTGAAAGTTACGTATAGGGAGAACAGAAGAGTGTCATGGCAGCAAAGTATGAATTAAGAAAAGATGTCTTGGTTTATAAAAGCTTTTACTTGGTTTTATTCATCTACTCTAAGATGTATGATACTTTAAGGTTGGAAAGTAATTTTCTTATAGTTTTAATGAAGACATTTTGATATTGCTTTATTTTTTTAATTTTAATTTTATTTATATATATTTTTTGAGACAAAGTCTCACTCTGCTGCTCAGGCTGGAGGGTACTGGCACCATCTCGGCTCACTGTAATCTCTGCCTCCCAGGTTCAAGTGATTCTCCTGCCTCAGACTCCCGAGTAGCTGGGATTACAGGCACCCGCCACCACCCCTGGCTAATTTTTATATTTTTAGTAGAGACAGGTTTCACCATGTTGGCCAGGCTGGTCTCAAACTCCTGACATCAGATGATCCACCCACCTTGGCCTCCCAAAGTGCTGGGATTACAGGCATGAGCCACCACATCTAGCCTTTGATATTAATTTAAAACCAGTTTTCAGCTTATAAGTTATTTAAATTATCTTTCTATAATAGACTTTAGGTGCTTCTAGATGATAGTTTCTGTAATAAATTATCATTTTAACTCCAAGTCCAGTCTCAAGAAACTGTAGGTGAATAATGAAGGTCACTTTATGACAATTATTAGTGAAAATATAGTCATCTGCTTAGATCATTATTGGGAACAAGCACATTTTTCTTTTTCTTTGAAAATAAAAAGGGTCAAATGATATAAATCTTCCACTTGTGTCTCATGATAACTAAAGATTGGTGCTTAAAGCATAAGCATCTCTTTTTCTGCCTCTCTCCATAAACTTGCTTTCTTAATGATTTTAATCAAATGTTCAGGTGAAATGGCATTGATTTTATATCATGAGGCTTTGAAAAGCAGCTCAAGAGGGTTGAGACACATTCAAACTAGTCATTGTAGTAGTGATCACAGATCATTGTGATGGCAGGGACAGGATAATTGAAAGATTCTCCTCTCTGGTCCAAAAAAAGTCAGCTGCACAAAGACAGAGCTGGGGAGACAGAGTTTAGTGGTGCATGTATAAAAAAGATGATCATTATCTAGGTTCATGCCCTGAAATTGGTTTTTACATCTCACTGGTTTATTTTAGTCTGAACAGACCCAATTTTTTTTCCCATAATATTAAGTTTTTTGAAGTACTTAAGGAATACTGTTTAATTTAAAGTCTTGTAGGATGTTCCTCATTTTTTATTTGTCTGATTATTTCCTCTTGATATCCAATTATTTACTTTGGTTCCTCTTTCCCCTGAATTTCCTGTAAACAATAAGTTGGGTCTTAAACAGGGGTTGACACACTATGACCCTGGGACCAAATCCAATCTACTGCTTATTTTTATAAATAAAGTTTTATTGCCACATAGCCATACCCATTTGCTTATATACTGACAGAGCTGAGAAGTTGTGACAGAGACAGGATGGCCCACGCAGCCTAAAATAATTATGATCTAACTCTTTTCAAATAAAATTTGCCAACTCATCGACTAAGAAATTGATTAGGTTCAGGTAAAATATTTTGGCACCAGGGTGATGTACTTCATATTATACCATCATGAGGCACACTGTCAAGTTGCCCCACTGTTGTGATACTAAATCAGTAGACTTGGTTAAGGTAGTGATAGCCAGCTCCCTCCACTGTAAAGGCATATTTTTCCCCTTTTAATTTAGTAATTCATAGAGTTATATTTGGTTCTGTGTAAATGTCTGATTTTCTGAAAAATTCTTTACCTAAAAGTTTCACCATCCATTGATGATCTTGAATTCTTACATTAGGAAATAAAAAATGTTATTTTCCAAATCTATCATTTCTTTAGCATTTATTAGCTGACACAACAAAATAGCCTAAACTCACCCTATAATTTCCCTGCCCCAGACCTGGAATCAGTCATTTGTCTCCCAGTTGGTCCAGGTTCCTTTAGGTGGGAAATAACATCTAGAAATCAATATCTAGATACTAGGTTCACTCATTGCCACTGGAGTGTCATTGTTTCTAGCCCTTACTGTGATGCTCTCTAGAGAGAGAAAAATTTTCATTTTATATTTAATATTAGTTTTGAAATTTTCATTTAATATTGGTATTTTTCTTTTATACTGAGTCCTAGTCCTGTTAATATTAATATGTCAATGTATATGTTTTATTCTACTGCAAATTTAAAATATTTCAAAGTCTCAATACCAGTGTTACCATTAATAATAAACCTAATGAGTGAAGTTTAGGATTTCTTTCCAGTACTTTTTCCCTAAGAATATATCCAAATAATATATACAGAGTACTGTTTTCTTTTATTTGTTACTTTTTTTTTTTTCGGTGAGGGGGACAGGGTCTCACTCTGTCACCCAGGCTGGAGTGCAGTATTATGATCTTGGCTCATTGCAACCTCCACATCCCAGGCTCAAGTACCCTCCCACCTCAGCCTCCTGAGGAGCTGGAACTACAGGTATACGCCACCAACCCTGGCTAATGTTTTTGTACTTTTTGTAGACACGGGGTTTCACCATGCTGCCCAGGCCACTCTGGAACTCCTGAATGTAAGCAATCCACCCATCTTGGCTTCCTAAAGTGCTAGGATTACAGGTGTGAGCCACCAAGCCTGGCCCAGAGTTTTCAAGTTAGTTAAAATAGTTTTTTTTCTCATGTGGTTATATTATCTTAGTTGGGAGGGGTTATAAAAAACATTTTTAGGACAATTGGGGAAATATGAATATGACTAGGTACTATTAGATATTATGGAATTACCATTCATTTTCTTAGGTATCACAATGGTATCATGGTTAAGTAGGTAATTGTCCTTATTCTTGGCTAATTCATGTCAACATAGTGATAAAGTGTCATGATGTCTGCAACTTTCTTTCAAATGGCATGGCAAAACAAAGTGTGTGTGTGTGTGTGCGTGTGTGTGTGTGTATATATATAGAGAGAAAGAGTACAAATGATGAAGCAAATTGGGAAAAATATTAAAAATTAGTAAAACTGGGTAGAAATTATTTGCACTATTCTTATAACTCTTCCTTAGCTTGAAATTTTATCAATAATTAAAATTTAGAGAAAAGGGTGGGAGAGAAAGAAAAATATTATCACTGTTCCAAGTGAATTTTTTAAAGTGTTCCATACACATACACACAAACACTTTCCCACTTTGGGCAAAATTAATTAATGTATGTATCCTGGGGAAAGAAGCTTATAACTTTGCTCTGTTTTAGCAGAAGGGTCAGACCATACATAAGGCTCTGAGTGTTACACTGTGGAAGTGAATAGGCAGAAAGGAATGTAATCAGATGAGAATGGTGTCTTAGGTTTAATAGAATGTCAAGTTTTCTCAGCTTTCCTTCATTTCCGTTCAGTTTTTCTAAAGGTGAGATAGAACCCAAGTATGTAAGAATATTTTGCTTTTAACCAGCAATACTAATGTTCCCCGCGTCTTCCACCATCCTGCTAGACCTGGGATTAGCATACGTTTTGTGGAAAGGGTGCCAAAGAATAAATATTTCAGGCCGGCAGGCCATACAGTCTCTGTTGGCATCTATTCAACTCCGTCATTGCAGCACACGAAAGCGGCCAGAGACAAATAAACTTGGCTCTGTTCCAACAAAACTTTACTTATGGACACAGAAATTTTAATTTCATTTAATTTCTACACAACACAAATTCTTTTTTGTCTTCTTTTTTCAACCATTTAAACACGCAAAAACACATTCTTAGCTTGCAGGCAACACAAAAAAACAGGCAGAGGGCCAGATATGGACTAACCCAGAGAACAAAAGGGAAAACTTACAATTGAATCTTTGTGTTAGCTGTCCTTTTAGCTGCCTAGCTTAACTTTGGTGAAGGAAAGGGGCTCTCTTGGATGGTGTGACAGGTTTGAGCAGCACTATACTCTTAAGCCACTGAGCAGAGAGCAGGAGACTCCTCTGAGACCTCCAAGATTAAAGAAGTCCATGAGCTGCTCTAAGTAGGGAGGCTTGCTTCTAGTTTGCAATCAGCGTGATTGAAGGAGTCATAATGAAGGTACTGGTAACTGGAACCTTGGTCTGTTAGTCCAGAATCTACTCAGAGTTGGAGAGCAATGTCTTATTTGCTCCCTTCTGCGAGTGAAGCCACCTTACCCACTGTCTGTGCTTTGAGGCCTTTACCTTGACAGGTCAATCTCATGTTAATATATCTGTGCAGTACAATGGGTTTGCTTTCAGATACGAACTTATCTTATTTAAATAAATATATATTAGATATTGACACAAATAACTTCCTAAGCAATAAGCTTTATTTGTAATAATTTATATCCTTTAACAATAATGCCATAGTGATCCTGAACCACGACGTGTGGGCATCATCACTGTGGTGTCCTCTGGCCAGTGAGGATTTTCCTCCTAAACCCTCCTCCACTAAAATGGCAAATGAGTTGAAAGCATACTCCCTCCAAAAAGAACTCATAAAAGAAAGACCTTATAGGGATGGAGACAGATGTGGGGAAAGAGAAAGATATAATATCCTCAATATTAAAAGTTTGTTAGGAGAAAGATTTACATTTGTTTCACATGGTCTCAAACAATAAAAGGAGGACCAATGTGTACCAGAGACAGATCTGAGCTTACAATTAAAAAAAAGGAATAAAAAAAGGAAAAGAAAAAAATTCTATAGCTATCAAAAGATAAAAAATAATGCCCTCAAAGATAGCAAGTTCAACATCAGGAGATGGACATGTACCTAGGATGTATGAAATGTAGGAACACTTAGTAGAGAAGTGGAAGAGATCTAAACATTAAAACCATTGAGCTAGATGACTTTTAAGATTTATGATCTATAATACTCAGGCTTGACAATTTTGGGATGTTACTCTTTCCTTTGTTTAGAACAAAAAGGCAAACGTAAATAACCAAGAGACAATTCCTTATTCTTCTAGTTTAACCAGAACTAAAACAAGTGTGGTTCATTCAACTATAACAAATCAGGGCCCTACCATTTGTCTAGTAGTGGTTTATGCTAGTTATTTTCCTCTTCTCAATGAATATTTATTGAGATGGGTTACCTATAATGTGCCAGATACAAAGGTAGGATGGTGAAGATGCAAATTATACTTCAATAGAATTTACTAGAGTTTACTGGAGAAGATAAACATTTAACAAGTAATTACAATACAAAATGAGTGTTAAGATTGTACAGGAAAAGGGCACTATGGTGGGTTTTGATATGGGATCACAAATTATTTGATACTCCTCCTATTGAGAGTTTGGATCTAAATGCCTTCTGCTTGAATCTTGATGGGCCTTATAATTACTTTGACCAGTGGATAAAATAGAAGCAACACTATGTGATTTCCAAGACTAAGTCATGAAAGCTTTAAGGCTTCCGCCTTTTTTTGTTGGAAGACAAGCTCCTGGAGCTCAGAGGCATTATAAAGGAAGTCTGGCTCCTCTGGGGCCACTATGCTTTGAAGAAGCCAAGCTTCATGGAGAGGCCATGCATGGCTCCAGATGACAGTTCCCAGCTACACCCAGCTTTCTTTTTTTTTTTTTAATTTTTTAAAATTTTTTAATTTTTTAATTTTTTATTGTTATTATACTTTAAGTTCTAGGGTACATGTGCATAACGTGCAGGTTTGTTACATATGTATACTTGTGTCATGTTGCTGTGCTGCACCCATCAACTCGTCAGCACCCATCAACTCGTCATTTACATCAGGTATGACTCCCATTGCAATCCCTCCCCCCTCCCCCCTCCCCACGATAGGCCCCGGTGTGTGATGTTCCCCTTCCTGAGTCCAAGTGATCTCATTGTTCAGTTCCCACCTATGAGTGAGAACATGCGGTGTTTGGTTTTCCTACACCCAGCTTTCTAGTCATCTCAGCCCAGATGAAAGAAGTCATCAGATTATTCCCCTCCCCAGCCATTCAAGTTCTCCAAGCTCAAACTCCAGAAATTATGAAACAGGGACAAACTATCCTCTCCATGTCCTGTCAAAATTCTTGACTCTGTCCAAATTCGTCTCAACAGGCATATGAAAACATACACCAAGACGACCTAACTTCAACAAGGGGCCAAAGAAGGTCTCACTGAGGAAGTCACATTTGTGCAGAGACATGAAGAACACATGAATATAGTCAGCCACAGGAATGTTCCCAGTAGAAGAAACATCCATCTGAAGACCCAGTGGATCTACCAGGAACTGACAGAGCCCAGCAGTCTGGAGAGGAGTAGGAGGGGCAGGAGTCCAGTGACAGATTAAAGAGCTAAGCAGAGTCCAGCTTTGGGTATCCCATGGGCAACATTAAGGCATCTGAACTGTACTCAAAGTGTGAAGAAAAACCACAGAAGGGTTTTCAGTATCTGAATGACATGACTAGCTGTGTTTGCTTTGGGGCAAGGCTGAAGAAGTAGGTGTTGTGGCTGCAATTCAGGTGAGAGAGGATGGTGGCCCTATCAGGGTGATAGCAAAGGATATCGATATTCAAAAGGTAAATTTCCAGAATTTAATAAGCCCTTGGCTGTAGGAGTGGGGAGTAAGAGAGGGAAGAGTCACCTTGGGCTTCTGATTGGGCAGTGAGTACATCCTGTTGTCATTTACAGAAAAGGGAATGCCGGAGGAAGAACAGGGTGGAGAGAGCGATGAATATCTTTACCTGAGGCATGGAAAATGTGAAGTGCCAGAGAGACATCCATATAGCAAAGCCCCAGAGACAGCTGGCTAAACATTGTAGATAAGGAGGAAGGTGTCGAGAGAAATGAATATAATAGTGTGTATTGTACTCCGGGTGCTTTATATACATCGTTTCCTTTAATTCTGCTAACAACCACTTGGGTGTGTTCAGTGACATTGGTAACTTGACTAAGGTCATAGAGGTAGGAAGTGGTAAGGTAGGGATTTTAATACAGATTTTCTTACTCCACATTAAAAAAAGACAATCATAATGCCAGATGATTCTTTGTAGGTTTGGAAGGTAGCAAAATCAGCATTTGTGAATGCCACTCCAGTCAGTTTAGTGAGTGACCTAAACAGCTAACAGTATGAACACCGGTCAGAACAAGAGAAAGCTGTCCAGCTGGTCCAGGTCATGATGCAGATGGCAATGCCACTTGGCCTTGATGCAGAGAGTTCACTGGTGCCCTGGTGTATTCTGGGTGACTAGCATGTCTTATAGAGCATGTCAAAACCTTTATAGGTTCTCACATAGTAGAGACCTTCAGGGTTCTGCAGCACAATCATGCCGTCCTTGCAAGTTGTAATTTTTCTTTTAAGATCTAGCTCTTTAATCACTATTGGACCCTGGTGATCATTATGATAACTATCATTTGTCAAGCAGATACATGTGGTAGGCATTGTAGTAAGTGTTTTCCATGTTTTAGTGTGTTTATCCCTCACAAGAACCATATGAGGTATGTATTTTTTTAACCTCCATTTCAGAAACAAGAGTTTGGCTCCTGATCTTAAGATACCAGGTAACAATGAGACTCACAGCTATTCTAATGAGCTGGGTGTCATCTGAGCCACCAGATGCTTCTAGGAGTTCCTAAGCAGTACCAACTCATTAAACCAAAGTGGAATGGGCCTGAAGACCCAAGTAATTTACACAGACAGGCAGCTCCCACTCAGCATGCCACTCCTGCCACAGCAGCATCCCTCCTTCAACCCACACCCACAGCCCCTAAGACCCCCTCTGGAGAAAGGAAAAAATGAGCCAGTTTTACAGCTGGATCTACACATGCACTGGTCCAGACAGAAGCTGAGTGCTGGGATTGATGGCACTGCTCAGAGAAGTCCCTGAAAGGGGACTGAGGAGGGAGATTTACCATGCAAATGTAATTTCTATAGGATGATTTCCACGTTCACTTTACCTGATGTAAAGAATTAGTGACTGGCTCATATTAGTATTCAACAAATAGTTTTTAACAGATGAATAAAAGATGGATTAGTAACATTTTGTGGGCAGTAGCTAATGGTTTGGCCAGTAGGTTACAGACATTGAAGGAATAAGATTGGAGGATTTGTGAAAATAAGTCTCCGAAAAATTGTTGGAATTAGTCCAGAGTGCACATATATTGTATGGAGGTGATTTTAAAGAAGTAGGTGGGAGTCTTGGCCTATTATGTGTGTATCAGTCTTCTTCTCCAGCAACCTGCCACTTGCTCAATGGGCTTATGATAAAATGCTCCTAGTGATGGGAACAGGGGCTATGGACTGCTCAACCATGTAGGTTGCTTTTATCAAGGCTAATCCGACTACTGTACCTGTGAGTCCTTAACATGGTATAATACCCCAGGGGAATCAGCCAATTTTAGCCAGTTCCAATATTTTACTGCACACTTTTATCATGGAAAGGACAGAAAAAAATAATTGGATTTTCTTTCACTATACACTGTTTTTTTGCCAACTGTGTATCCATAATATCCCACAGGACATTGTTTCTTCCTAAGGAAGTCCATTTACTGTGTAAGAAGTAGAGCAATAGGCTGGAGCGCAGGCATTCACCGCATCACCCGGATGCTGCTGTCCTTATAAAACGACAGATAGCCAATTGAAGACTCCGCTACAGAATGAACTGGGAAGCAATATTTTCTGAGGTTCAATGCTGTTTTGTAAGAAGTGATTTTGCTCTGATTAGTGACCACTATATGGTGCCATTTCTCACAAAGACAGAATATGCACATAGTTGTACCATTAAATACAAGTGGGAATGGTGCTTTTCACAATTAATCCCAAAGATCCTTTAATAAAATTTCTGTTCCCCATCCCCAGGACTCCAGGCTCTGCTGGTTTTACTTCTAATGCTTCCATCAGAGGACAACAATGGTTACATTGACTTAAGATCTGATGCAAATGTTTGCCTTTTGGGGTTTGTCATACCATGAAGCAAACAGACATAAAAGAAGGTTACAATGTTGGTTGGAACAATAGACCTATCAAGGGGATATAGGAGTACTATAATTTAATACAGGCAGGGAGAAGCAGATGAAATCCAAAGAATCCCTAGGACATCTTATGGGATAAAAGTCAACCTATGCAATCAAGTCCTTCAGAAAAGGTAGCAGTCAACCTATTAAGTAAAGAACTGCAATCAGTCAAGATGCTGGCTGAAAGCAAAGGGCATATGTAATTCACAGTAGAGAAGGGAAATTATAAATCTGAATTATGATCTTGACCATTTGCAGAAGCAAGGACCACTTACAGAAAGGTGTTCATCCTTGATCTGACACACACACACGCATACACACACACAAACACATACACACTTTCTGTTCACTTCCTTCACCTCCCTTTTCTATACTATTTTATATGAGGTGTTGTTATTGGTAGTGAACTTTAAAATTCCATTCATAGGTCATGGAATATCAAGATAGATCATGACAAGATGAGAGGATGATGGGACAAAAATATATGACCTAGGGATCCTGGATTTGGAGCTGGATGCTGTCACAAATAAGACTTTAAGTTTATTCCCTTTGGGAATGAAGTGAGTACATTTTGGGTTGTAAAAGGTAAAACAACAGTGTTAGGTGGAAGCAAATTTTTTGCTGTTTTAAGTATAGAAAGAAGGCTATGTGTTGATTTTTCCAACTAAAGCTGTGAACTGTAGAAGGTGTTCTCTTTCTTTTTTCTCGGCTTCTGAGCCCCCTTCCTCCTTTGTAGAAACTCCCACTGTAAGCGGAGGCCTGATGCATGCTTTCCCAGCCTCCTTTGCAGTTAGAGCATGAGTGTGGGACCTGAGCTCAGCCCCATGGATGCTGTACTTAGAAGTCAGTGGTGCAGAGAAGCAGGGCCTGTTGAGGAGCTGTTAGGACCCTGAGCTGGGTGGCACGACAGGAACAGGAACAAAGGCAGTGTTGCCAGCAGAGATGTCCAATGTCATGACACCACAGAGGAGGAGGCACGCCATGGTGTCCAGTAGTCATAGTTAAAACTTAAGAGGATAATTCCGAAGGGAGTTGGGTTCCAAACCTGATTCTTTTCTGTCTTCCCAGATTTCATTATTCCCAACTGTTTGGTAAGCTTGGGTCTGTGGCCTAACTGATGCTTCTGTGGGTTAGTCAAATATCTTTCCGGCTGGGCATGGTGGCTCATGCCTGTAATCCCAGCACTTTGGAAGGCCAAGGTGGGTAGATCATGAGGTCAGGAGATTGAGACCACGGTGAAACCCCGTCTCTACTAAAATTACAAAAAAAAAAAATTAGCCAGGCGTGGTGGTGGGCACCTGTAGTCCCAGCTACTTGGGAGGCTGAGTCTAGAGAATGGCGGGAACCTGGGAGGCGGAGCTTGCAGTGAGCCGAGATCATGCCACTGCACACCAGCCTGGGGCAACAGAGTGAGACTTTGTCTCAAAAAAAAAAAAAAAAAAATCTTTCCACAGAAATCTTTTTACTACAAAATTTAACTACAAAGGATTTCTGGTGCTTGTAAGCTAAAACCTTTGTAAATGCAAGGAGGATGGACTAGATGCATTGTAAGATTCCTCCCAGCTTTAAAATTATGTGACACTGTAAAACTTATGTTAGAATATATAAAGAAAATAACCCCAGATTATAAACATACTCCCTTCACTAACCTTCTAATTCTTATTTAATATCATCTGATGGCTGTATTTATGTATGTATAGATATAAATAAACATAAATGTATATTTTTATACATATATATTTTTTTTTTCAGGGGTAGTCCCCCAAAAGAATAAACTTCAAGTGCCTGGAGTTCTATGGTATCCACCAGGGTACTGGCATATTGTAAAAGCTACCATTTTATTTCTCCCAATCCATGGCTTTATTCTCCTTCCTTCATTTAACCTATACCAGATAAGTTTCTGCCTACCTAGCCCTGCAGCTTTATAAAATCTTTGCAAAGTTTATGCCCAAAAGGTCAGTATTTCATTACTTAAAACTGCTTAGTAAAACTCCCTAAGAGATTAGTAATAAAGACATCAGTAAAGTATATAATGATTGCCTCCATATCACTCACAAATACTGGGTGACATACTGGAGGACACAGCATCCTTTACTGCTGAGGAAGCTGCAAAGCATTTACCTCTGCATATAGGCGTAAAGGCTGCCAGAGAGAAAGGCTGGGTTACCCACAAAGGGATGCCCATCAGACTAACAGTGGATATCTCTGCAGAAACCCTAGAAGCCAGAAGAGAGTGAGGGCCAATATTCAACATTCTAAAAGAAAATGATTTTCAACTCAGAATTTCATATCCAGCCAAACTAAGCTTCATAAGTGAAGGAGAAATAAAATCCTTTACAGACAAGCAAATGCTGAGAGATTTTGCCACCATGAGGCCTGTCTTACAAGAGCTCCTGAGGGAAGCACTAAATACAGAAAGAGAAACCAGTACCAGCCACTGCAAAAACATACCAAATTGTAGATCATCAACACCATGAAGAAACTGCATCAACTAATGGGCAAAATAACTAGCTAGCATCATAATGACAGGATCAAATTCACACATAACAATATTAACCTTAAATGTAAATGGGCTAAATGCCCCAATTAAAAAACACAGATTGGCAAATTGGATAAAAAGTCAAGACCCATTGGTATGCTGTATTCAAGAGACCCATCTCATGTGCAAAGACACACATAGGCTCAAAATAAAGGGATGGAGGAATATTTACCAAGCAAATGGAAAGCAAAAAAAAAAAAAGCAGGGGTTGCAATCCTAGTCTCTGATAAAACAGACTTTAAACCAACAAAGATCAAAAAAGACAAAAAAGGGCATTACATAATGGTAAAGGTATAGAAGCAACAAGAAGAGCGAGCTATCCTAAATATATATGCACCCCATACAGGAGCACACAGATTCATAAAGCAAGTTCTTAGAGACCTACAAAGAGACTTAGACTCCCACACAATAATAGTGGGAGACTTTAATACCCCACTGTCAATATTAGACAGAACAATGAGAGAAAATTAACAAGGATATTGAGGACTGAACTCAGCTCTGCATCAAGCAGACCAAATAGACATCTACAGAACTCTCCACCCCAAGTCAACAGAATATGCATTCTTCTCAGCACCACATTGCACTCACTCTAAAATTGACCACAGAGTTAGAAGTAAAACACTCCTCAGCAAATGCAAAAGAACAGAAATCATAACAGTCTCTCAGACCACAGTGCAATCAAATTAGAATGCAGGATTAAGAAATTCATTCAAGGCCGGGTGCAGTGACTCACGCCTGTAATC
Source organism: Theropithecus gelada (assembly GCF_003255815.1). Taxonomy (NCBI): domain Eukaryota; kingdom Metazoa; phylum Chordata; class Mammalia; order Primates; family Cercopithecidae; genus Theropithecus; species Theropithecus gelada. The sequence continues at coordinate 34,578,356 of NC_037680.1, forward strand.
ACAGCACTTCGGGAGGCCGAGGTGGGTGGATCATGAGGTCAGGAGATCGAGACCATCTTGACCAACATGGTGAAACCTGTCTCTACTAAAAATACAAAAAAAACAAAAACAAACAAACAAAAAAAACATTAGCCAGGCATGGTGGCAGGCACCCATAGTCCCAGGTACTCAGGAGGCTGAGGCAGCAGAATGGCGTGAACCCAGGAGGTGGAGCTTGCAGTGAGCTGAGATTGCACCACTGCACTCCAGCCTGGGTGACAGAGCAAGACTCCATCTCAAAAAAAAAAAAAAAGTTCTTTGAAACCAATGAGAACCAAGACACAATGTACCAGAATCTCTGGGACACAGCTAAAGTAGTGTTTACAGGGAAATTTATAGCACTAAATGCCCACAGGAGAAAGCAGAAAAGATGTAAAATTGACACCCTAATATCACAATTAAAAGGACTAGAGAAGCAAGAACAAATAAATTCAAAAGCTAGCAGAATACAAGAAATAAATAAGATCAGAGCAGACCTGAAGGAGATAGAGACACAAAAAACCCTTCAAAAAAAAAATCAATGAATCCCAGAGCTGTTTTTTTGAAAACATTAACAAAATAGATAGACTGCCAACCAGACTAATAAAGAATAAAAGAGAGAAGAATCAAATAGACACAATAGAAAATGATAAAAGGGATATCACCACTGATCCCACAGAAAAACAAACTACCATCAGAGAATACTATAAACACTCTATGCAAATAAACTAGAAAATCTAGAAGAAATCAATAAATTCCTGGACACATACACCCTCCCAAGTCTAAACCAGGGAGAAGTCAAATCCCTGAATAGATCAATAACAAGTTCTAAAGTTGAGGCAGTAGTTAATAGCCTTTCAACCAAAAAAAAAAAAAAAAAAAGCCCAAGATCAGACAGATTCACAGCCAAATTCTCCCAGAGGTACAAAAAGGAGCTGGTACCATTCCTTCTGAAACTATTTCAAACAACAGAAAAAGGATTCCTCCCTAACTCATTTTATGAGGCCAGTGTCATCCTGATACCAAAACCTGGCAGAGACTCAACAAAAAAGAAAATTTCAGGTCAATATCCCTGATGTGAAAAACCTCAATACAATACTGGCAAACCAAATCCAGAAGCACATCAAAAAACTTATCCACCATGATCAAGTTGGCTTCATTCCTGGGATGCAAGGCTGGTTCAACATATGCAAATCAATAAATATAATCTGTCACATAAACAGAACCAATGATAAAAATCATGTGATTATCTCAATAGATGCTGAAAAGGCCTTCAATAAAATTCAACACCCCTTCATGCTAAAACCCTCTCATGCTAAAAACTAGGCACTGAAGGAACATATCTCAAAATAATAAGAGCTTTTTATGACAAACCTACAGCCAACAGCATACTGAATGGGAAAAAGCTGGAAGCATTCCCTTTGAAAACTGGCACAAGTCAACAATGCCCTCTCTCACCACTCCTATTCACCACAGTATTGGACGTTCTGGCTAGGGCAATCAGGCAAGAGAAAGAAATAAAGGGCATTCGAACAAGAAGAGATGAAGTCAAATTGTCTCTGCTTGCAGATGACATGATTGTATATTTAGAAAACCCCCTCACCTCAGTCCAAAATTTCCTTAAGCTGATAAGCAAATTCAGCAAAGTCTCAGGATACAAAATATATGTGCAAAAATCACAAGCATTCCTATACACCAATAACAGACAAACAGAGAGCCAAATCATGAGTGAACTCCCATTCACAATTGCTTCAAAGAGAATAAAATACTTAGGAATACACCTTACAAGGGATGTGAAGGACCTCTTCATAGAGAACTACAAATCACTGTTCAAGTAAATAAGAGAGGACACAAACAAATGGAAAAACATTCTATGCTCATGGATAGGAATAATCAATATTGTCAAAATGGCCATACTGCCCAAAGTAATTTATAGATTCAGTGCTATCCCCATCAAGCTACCATTGACTTTCTTCACAGAATTGGAAAAAAAACTACTTTAAATTTCACACAGAACCAAAAAAGAGCTCATATAGCCAAGAAAATCCTAAGCAAAAAGAACAAAGCTGGAGGCATCACACTACCTGACTTCAAACTATACTACAAGACTACAGTAACCAAAACAGCATGGTACTGGTACCAAAACAGATATATAGACCAATGGAACAGAATAGAGGCCTCAGAAGTAATGCCACACATCTGAAACCATCTGATCTTTGACACATCTGACAAAAACAAGCAATGGGGAAATGATTCCCTATTTAATAAGTGGTGTTGGGAAAATTGGCTAGCCATATGCAGAAAACTGAAACTGGATCTCTTCCTTATACCTTATACAAAAATTAACTCAAGATGGATTAAAGACTTAAATATAATACCTAAAACCATAAAAAACCTAGAAGAAAACCTCAGCAATACCATTCAGGACATAGGCATGGGCAAAGACTTCATGACTAAAACACCAAAAGCAATGGCAACAAAAGCCAAAATTGACAAATGGGATCTAATTAAAATAAAGAGTTTCTGCACAGCAAAAGAAACTATCATCGGAGTGAACAGGCAACCTACAGAATGGGAGAAAATTTTTGCAATCTCTCCATCTGACAAAGGGCTAATATCCAGAATCTACAAGGAACTTAAACAAATTTACAAGAAAAAAACAAGCCCATCAAAAAGCGGGCGAAGGATATGAACAGACACTTCTCAAAAGAAGACATTTATGTGGCCAACAAACATATGAAAAAACGTTCATCATCTCTGGTCATTAGAGAAATGCAAATCAAAACCACAACGAGATACCGTCTCTTGCCAGTTAGAATGGCAATCATTAAAAAGTCAGGAAACAACAGCTGCTGGAGAGGACATGGAGAAATAGGAATGCTTTTACACTGTTGGTGGGAGTGTAAATTAGTTCAACCATTGTGGAAGACAGTGTGGCAATTCCTCAAGGATCTAGAATCAGAAATACCATTTGACCCAGCAATTCCATTACTAGGTATATACCCAATACCCAGGATTATAAATCATTCTGCTATAAAGACACATGCACATGTATGTTTATTGTGGCACTGTTCACAATAGCAAAGACTTGGAACCAACCCAAATGTCCATCAGTGACAGACTGGATAAAGAAAATGTGGCACATAAACACCATGGAATACTATGCAGCCATAAAAAAGGATGAGTTCACGTCCTTTGCAGGGACATGGATGAAGCTGGAAACCATCATTCTCAGCAAACTAACACAGGAACAGAAAACCAAACACTACATGTTCTCACTCATAAGTAGTAGTTGAACAATGAGAACACATGGACACAGGGAAGGGAACATCACACACCAGGGACTGTTGCAGGGTGGGAGACTAGAGGAGGGATAGCATTAGGAGAAATACCTAATGTGGATGATGGGTTGATGGGTGCAGCAAACTACCATGGCACGTGTATACCTATATAACCAACCTGTACATTCTGCACATGTATCCCAGAACTTAAAGTATAATAATACAAAAAAGAAAGAAAACAACCTAATGCTCCAACAAAAACTTTCAAATATCTGTAGCACTAGTTATGTACCAAAATAAGAGTCTGTGTTACTGAAGAGGAGAATTTGAGATAATTTATTCTCAAAAAGATCATAGCACCTAGATGTTCTATTTGGAATTACAGCATCTGTGGTCAATTCATTGACACATACATATGACACAAAAATAATGGTGGGCATAAAGGGATGTAATAACGCTCATTTATACTTTAAAAAACATATTCTAAAGCATTTCTGATTGTTGTCTGGCCTCTACCAGACACGTACTTGCTGACATTCCATTTTATGACCCGAACAAGTAAATGCAACAGACAGATCAACTTAGCGTACAATGAAAATCCAGTATCTCTTTAAATGAACAAGATTTCCAAAATCAAAAATCAAAGTTGTAAACAACAAAGTAAAAGCAGCCTAAACTACTCAGCAAACGACATGCTTCAATTGCTTGTGGTTTGGAAGGAACCACATATGTACAGTCAACTTGATGTACAGTCATCAGGAGCTAAATCATCATCCAAGACCTCTTGAATGACCCTCAGCTGTGCCATCTCTGCCCATCTGGTGTTCCATTTGCCCACGGGCACAAGCTTGCTTGCTCATTTTCACATCAAAATGGCTATATATTGCTTTGTCCTTGAATTTCTTATCCTCTCTGTCAATCATGCTTGCTTAGCTAAACTCCATTCGAGAGCTACTACAATCATATCCAAATAATCTGTGTATCCATGTCCCAATTTATGAACACACACACACATCTCCCACAATTTGTTTTGTTACACTGAGGAGCAGGTCATAAGTACTATTATTATTATTACTGTTGGCCACCAATGAGGTTTCTTTCCATCTTTTAAGTTACTGCTAATTTGCAAAACATTTCTAATATACATATAAAATACAAAACAGTCCTATTAAGAACTGTATTTGTTTAATGGTTCACAGTGATCTTTGGACTATATCATTTGGCACATCCACTTGGAATGGGGATTTGGTTGACAGAGACTTAATGAACAAGAGCAATCCTACTAATTTTGAGAAATCTCATGCTGAGAAGCAAAAACATGACAAATGTTTGTAAAAATTTCTGATTAAGTCACTTTACTAAACATACTCTTTAAAGATCTCAAATATTAGACTGTGAACCCACTTTAAATTTCCTTAGCGCCTTTCAATACAACATGTTGAAATTTGCACATTGTTAAGAAAAGACATGGAAAATAGAGAGAAACATCTGGCTTTGTTACTGAGAAAACACAGTAACTGTCAATTCCCCGATGCTGGCAAGCACCTCAAAACACACACTAGATTTGCAAGGCCAATTTAGTGTTAGAAAGGCAGCTGGCTCTAGTCTCTTCCTTCCCAAATGGTCATTGACATCTTCAACTTCAAATGTTTACTGTTTTACAACACAGGAAAATGCTGTTATTTGGGAAAAAATAACCTAAAATTAGTGTTTTTTGTTTGTTTGTTTTTTACTGTGGAAAGCAATGTTTTCTCCACTAAACACACACACACACACATACATACACATAACTGGGTTGTTAGAAAAATAACATGCAAAATTTTTACTTGAAGAGGTTTTCTAGAATTCATAAACTGTTCTATGAATGTAAGTTTCACCTATATGACCTCTCTGAGCTCAGTGAGGGTACTGTCTGGGAAAAGTAAAATTATGGGCATTTCTGCAAAAAGTGGAATGGTCTCAAAAACCCAGTAGATGACTTTGGGCCCACATTTCAGAAAGTGTAGAGAGAACTCTAGCACAATGGTTCTTAAATTTTGCTGCACTTTAGAATTCCCTAAGAATTTCCCAAAAATGTGGGGATCAGAATTTTCCCCAGAGATATGAATTTAGTTGGTCTGGGATCTGGCCTGGGCATCAGGACTTTCAAAAGCTCCCCAAGTGATTCTAATGTAGCAAAGAATGGAATAACAGCTGCTCTAGTATTACATGAGCATTGACTGATAAAGTTCTTAGAACCTGTAGCATCCATTTGTTGGTTGTATGCAACTTCAGTTTTTTTGGTCATGAAATGGTATCTAGAGGAACTCCTTAGCTACGTAAATCTGCTTTTAGAAATCTTTAAAATTATCTTCTGGAGTATATTGTTAAAACATTTTTGAAACATTAAAATTAGCACAAAGGAGGTAAATTGAGAAAACCAAGCTATTTATTAAATTACAAGAAACAGCAATGGAGATAAGTAAATGAAAGGCCACAATTATAATTATCCTTATTAAAGCAATAATTGGCAAATACAGAGGAAGAAGATTGTTATGTTAACTACAAGAGAGCTGAACTTCAGAAAAGTTAAAGATTGAACATTGTAATAAGCATTTTCAAAATGTCATAATGTAGAGGGGAGAAAGGCCCCTGTGCTTGGAAGAACAGTCTAATTTCTGCTTGCTTGCTCTGCAACAGTCACTGATAATAGAAAGCAGTGATGCTAAGGATATACAGTGAATGAGATATGACCCTTACATATCCTAGCTTTCTACTCCTCCCTGTGTGTAGAATCTTTCGCTACCCAACATAAAGAATACTCAGTAAAGAAAGTTTCTGGGAACAGGGTAAGTGTTTAAAATCACCTGAAAACAAAATAAACATATACAACAAAGAATCACTGCAGCTGTAGAGAACTCTACACTGCAGTGACCAGGGCACCAGTATTGGTCCCAACAAGGTTAGTTAGGAAGCGCAGTCAGTGCCCTGCTGAAAAGAAAGAACAATCACTGTATGCGAAAGAGAGACAGTTTAGCTTTCAGCCCTGGTGGGGTGGGGGGAGGGGGAGAAGACTTTGGAGGACTAAGTGGCAATGTTTTGGGATGGCTAGAAAGGAACCACCAGCATAGAGTTACAGAAACAAAATAATACAAAGAATAAACATTGTGGTAAAAAAAAAAAAAAAAAGACAAAGATACGTTCTTATGTCTATTTTGAAGACTGTCATTTGTTACCCCAAAAAACTAAAGGTATCTTCCACTTAATACTCATATTTTGATTAGTATTTTAACTTTTACACATTTTGCTATACAGTTTGCTCACCAATTTGAAGCCCATCGCAAGACAATCAATGAAACTGAAACTTAGCTGTGGCAAGCACCCCAATATCCATCAATTTATTGTTATGACATCAAAAATGAAATGAAAACTACTAGAAATTAGGTAATAAAAACACATATTTCAAACCTTGTAGAATATGGCCAAAATAAACAGGAAAAAAAAACTATAGCCAAATGAATTGGTTAGGAAATAAAATACACTGAAAACAAAATAACTAAAGCTTTCAACCCAAGAGGCCAGAAAAAGCACAATAATATTCAGGGTTTCATTCTTTGTCTTCCTTCAGACTCCATCCCTGATGACATGAGTCACCAACTCTAACTCATGTAAATACTTCACACACATCTGTCAGCTTTTGTAGCACTTCTGCTTCCCACTGTCACTTCCTTAGTTCAGAGACTTTTTCTCAAAGAGCTTACTGAAGGAAACTTATAATTGGCTTCTTGGTCACCAGTTTCTACCTATTTCAAAAATAATTTCTGTCCTCACCAGAAAAAAAAAAAAAAAAAAAAAAAAAAAAGATGAACTTTTCTAAAGGATCTAGTAGAAGTCTAGAACTGTAGAGCTATTTGGAAGCATGTCCCCAGGCTGGAGATTAAATTTGGTATATGTGTCAGCTCTCCTTAATACAATTTCAACACAAAAAAATCAACAACATTTCTAAGTGAAATTTGACATAAGAATAGCTAAGATATTTTTGAAAAGAATAATGAGTGAACACTTGTTCTACTAGATAGCAAAACAGAATAATTAAAACAGCATGCTATCAATGTAGAACTATAAACATAGATCAGTTTTTAATCTAATCAAGAGTCCATATGGATATAAAAGTATAATTAGAAATGTATTATATAACAAAGGTGGCACGTTAAATCAGTGGGTAAAGGTGAATCATTAAATAATTGGTGTTTAGATAGTTGGCTATCAATTTAGAACAATTTAGCTCATATCACTCATTAAAATAAGTTCCAGATGGCTACAGAACTACACTTTAGAAGAAATATGAATAATATATACTATTTTAAAAGAATTAGGTAGGTTTATTTGCAGAGATACCATGTATCATTTTGAAGTTTGTGCTTTACAAAACTGATCCATGACCAGAGATCCAAATGAAGTATGACATCCAGCTTTGCCTCTGCTTGTCAAGCTGTATGCTGTGATTCAGAAGGGAATCTTTTCCTAATTTGTCCACTTGTAGTAGGAGCAATATGCACTCTGCCACCAGAAGGAGGCACCTTTTCCTAACTAGCACAAAGGACTTATATGCCAGCAGCAGCCTATAAATAAGTTAGTAGTAAATAGTCGATTTGTACATACATAAATGCTTTTTTTACACAAATGGTTGCTATAGACTGAATGTGTCTGCTCAAAATTCATATGTTGAGGGCCTAACCCCCAATGTGACAGTATTTGGAGATGTAGCCCTCACAGTGGGAGTCATGCCCTTATAAGAAGAGACACTCAAGTACTTGCTGATTCTCTCTTCACCATGTGAAGTCACAGCAAGATGGCCCCACTCTGCAAGCCAGGAAGAGACCCCTCACCAGAACCTGACCATGCTGGCACGTTGATCTTGGGTTTCTAGCCTCCAGAATAGTGAGAAAATAAATTTCTGTTGTTCAAGTCACCCAGTCTATGATATTTTGTCATGACAGCCCAGGGTAACTAATACAGTGGTATTATATTGTTAAATGTATTGTGATTTTTGTTGCTGTTCTTAAACTTGATTTTATATAGGTACATACAAAATAGATAGCATGTATGTGCATGCATTTAAAAACAATAAAAGCAATGACTTTTAGAGAAGAGACTACATGAGGGTAGTGGTTAAGGGCACTTTTGCTTTAACTTTAATTTTTATAATAATGTCCTCATTTTTACATTTTACTTAGAATATTTTAAAAATATTCATTTAAAATGTACCTATATATGTACTACATAAAATCTTTAAGAACAGCAACAAAAACCACAATACTTTTTTTTTTTTTTTTGAGATGGAGTCTCGCTCTGTCATCCAGGCTGGAGTGCAATGGCATGATCTCGGCTCACTGCAACCCCAGCCTCCCGGGTTCAAGCAATTCTCCTGCCTCAGCCTCCACCTCCTGAGTAGCTAGAATTACAGGTACCACTGCCACCAGGCCTGGCTAAAAAAGCACAATACATTTAATAATATAATAACATTGTATTAGTTAGCTTGGGCCATCATGACAAAATACCCTAGCCTGAGTGACTTGAACAACAGAAATTTATTTGTTCACTATTCTGGAGGCTAGAAGCCCAAGATCTAGGTGCCAGCATGGTCAGGTTCTGGTGAGGGCTCTCTTTCTGGCTTGAAGTGTGGCCTTCTTGCTTTAATATTTTGAGAAAAAATACGTTAGTATTTCATGATGTAAAAGTCAATTGATAGGAATCACTTATATTTAATGAATACTTACTGTGTTCCAGGCAGTGAATATGTTACATTCAATGTATCATTTGATCCTTGCAACAATCTTAAGAAGTAGATACTGTTTATATCCTCAATGTACAGATGAGGAAACTGAAGCACAGAGAAGTTAAATAACTCATCCAAAGTTCACACAGCTATAAAGGATAGAGCCAGTATTCTAATGTCAACCAATTCTAGAGCCTTCCCTCTTAATCTCAATGGCATGTTGAGAAATAAAAATAGGGTATTAGGAGGTTAGTGGAAACTTGGGCAAAAACAATTTCGATAAAATGAAGAGGGCAAAAGACATATTCTAATAGATTGAGAAGGTAAATGTAATTAATAAAACAATTATATGTCTTTTTTTAATGTTGAACCACATGAAATTGCCAATACTCAACCATTTTGACCTACAAAAATGGAATTTTATGTGGTTCAACCTAATATATAATTTTATTTATTTTTTTTTGAGATGGAGTCTTGCTCTGTCACCCAGGCTGGAGTGCAGTGGCGCGATCTTGGCTCACTGCAAGCTCCGCCTCCTGGGTTCACGCCATTCTCCTGCATCAGCCTCCCGAGTAGCTGGGACTACAGGTGCCCGCCACCATGCCCAGCTAATTTTTTTGTATTTTTTTTTTTTTTAGCAGAGACAGGGTTTTACCGTGTTAGCCAGGATGGTCTCGATCTCCTGACCTCATGATCCGCCTGCCTCAGCCTCCCAAAGTGCTGGGATTACAGGCATGAGCCACTGTGCCCCACTGAATATTGTTTTCAAGAAATATAATCTTAGAATTTAAAAATAGAAAAGGGAAGTAAATGACATAAGTTTTCAAACCCTCAAGGATATGTGTGTGTGTTCTGAACACAGATCTGGAAACTGCTTCAAGCCAGCTTATGCTGATATGGAAAAAAAGTGTCCGTAGTTAAAATATCAAACACAAGGTTTATGAATTGCATTTCAGTAGTACAGAAAAATGTTTTAACCAATCAACCAAATTTCTTAGTGCTATGTAGTTATGAAAGAAGACAACTTCTGGTTACTATCAAAAGCAAAACCTATCAGTAATTTTGTATGTTGAACTCTATCTCCCTAAGTCACAAAATGAGGAATATACTTCTATAATATTATAAAAAGTTTCCTGAGAATTATATCTCTTATATATACTGATATTTTAAAGGCCTTTTTCACTGATTTTCCATTGGCAAATAAGCATTGGACTCATAATTATCTGAATCTACAGTATTTTAACATAAGAGTTGAACAAACAGATCATAGGCCCTTAAAAGTTGATTAACTCTGTCCTCAGAAGTTATCCAGTTCAGTTTTACAGAGGACAAAACAGAGCCTGTGGAGGTGGAATGACAGACTTTCCCAAGGTCATATAAAATTCAAAGAGTCAAGACTAAAACCGTGGTCTCCGGGCTCCTAGTCTTTAGTACTCTTTTTAGTATCTTATAATATGCCTATTTTTTTGTGTTACGTAATGCAGATTAATCTGATTTTCCTTTTCTTCTTTTTCAACTGAAGTTCTGAATCAGCTAATCTTGATAATTATTGGGACAGGAAGCAAAAACTGAAATGACTCTGTAATCAAAGAAGCTCCCTGACTATGAGGGGTAATTTTAGTGGAAGCCTGTCTCCTAATGCTGGAACTACATATCTGTTCTGTTTTCCCCATTCCTTATAATTTCTGTGGCTCTCTTTCATTTTGCTAGGATAGCTTTAGACTGATCAATCTGCCTTTGCCTTGCCCTTTAGTATTTAGCTGTTTGGGAATTCTTATCCACCTCCTTGTTTCTGACCCATGGCCTCTATCCACTTAGGTCTTGGTTCGTATTTGTTAATCTAGGTTCTCATTGATGGCTTCACCTTCTAACCATTAGCCCTGGCTTTGCTATATTCTCAGTTCTCTCAGTAATAGATTATACTAAACTCTAAAATCCTGAGCTACCTGGGAAATAATGTGCATTTTGTACAGAAAATCCTTAGGAATGCTTAGCATCTATTTGAAACTCCAGATTCAATCTACAACCTCAGTGATTAGAGTTTGAGATAACAGTCACATGGGTCACAAAGGAAGCTTCCTAGATACAAGTGAACCTCATTGTATCCAATGGTTATGCCTTCCAAAGTTATATGTAAGTCTGAGGGGCAATTTTCAAGATAGGTTTTATTTGTTATAGCAATTTTAGGTTCCGAGTGAAATTAAGCAGAAAGTATAGAGTTCCAGGAAATCTTTTTAGAGTGACTAAGGTAAATATATCAGGGAAGATCACTATTTAAAGGAAATTTACTGTGATTTATGATATGAAATGAGAGCTCTCTCTTCTTTATCTTTTGTGAAAATCACTAAGGAGCTAGCTAAATTAGATAACTATGCCAGTTATCAGTGTAATGCCTCACAGCTCCACCCTTCATTGTCTGCTCTCTGAAAATGGAGGTGGACCCTCTATCTGTCCCTTGCCACTGGCAAAATATTAAGCTGTGTCAGAAGAGGGTGCTTGAAGGACACTGCAGAGGAAGGGGATTTCCTTCCTGGTTCGTGTGTTTATGCCTTCTTGTTCATACTGTACAGCTGCCAGCAGCACGTGTAGGGGACACAAGTGTTGCTGTGTCCATAGAGTTCCAATGGCGTACTGATGGTCAGTCCCATCAAATTTCAAAGGTACTTCTATGGTCAGATTTCCACTGAGCCTTGCAAGCATCTCAATAATTGGCTTCCAGCTTTGGCCTGCCTGCACCCAAGTTGGGTGTTCCCTGTTTGCCTAGTGACTATTGAGCTAGCTCTGTCTTAATCCACCCGAGAACTTCACCATTCAGAGGGGTCATGACCATAGCTTCTATAGTAAGGTGTGAATCCCAACCATGGAGAGGGCTCCTCAGTTCCAAACTTGGTTCTTCCATGGGAACCCTCCTTAAGTCCAAGGGTATTCTTTAGCATGCTATTTATCTCTTTATATAGAAAGGATTTCCTGTTAGAGTTTATCATTCTTTCTCTTAAACTTTCCCTGTTCAAATTACTATATGTTTTTTTATCTCCTAATCGACCCTAACTGATACAGTAACTTTGCAAAAAATTACTTAAATCTCTTATTGTACTCACATGTAAACTGAGGAGACTAGGCTACTTGATTTCAAATCTCCTTTCCAGGTCTAAAATTACATATTTCTAGGAAATTCCAGATTTTTTTCAGGTATTGGGCATGCCCTAAGTATGTTATAATAAACACCACACAGCACTGTATAATTGTGTACTGTCTTCCCCAGCCTCTGTCACAGTAAATGGGTTTTCCTTCTTATTTGAATAACGGTTTTCTCCTTCTGGGTCAAGAGATAGTTACAGCAGCAGCCAGTATCATTTTATGCACACAGTGGGTAATCAAATACTATCAAATCCTCTGTGAGGGTTTTAACTAGGAAGCTATCTAAGGAACAAAATGAAAAACCGGAGGTTAATGTATGAATATGAGAATTTAAAATGCATTATAGATATCATTGTATTCATTTGTGAATATAAATATTGAAAGGATACATTAAGTATAGAAAAATGCTCCCTCTGATATTATTTATTCTAACTCCATTCACCACCTCCATTTCCACACAATTTTAAATTTTCTTTTACCTTTCTCTGTCTTTTAGTGACTGTTCAGCCATTAATTTCTTCAGTTCTTCTAGACGCTGAAGATCTCTCATTTCCATTTCTTGCCACTTCTGTTTTTTCATAGCCCAGTATTTTTTAATCTATTGTATAAATGTTACATAAAATTTAAATTAACAACAGATATGTAAAAATGAGGGGAAAAGCCATAACCATATCCACTGGTTCATATTACAAAATTGAATTTAAAGGGCACTTCATCTTTTTTGTTTCATAGATATGCTTATAATATATTGGCAACAGAAAAATAAATTAAAACATGAAGGTAGATGCCCTGAGAAACTGCAAGGTTTAACAATTTCTGCAATGAATGGAAATATAACTTGTGCTGAGACCTAAGGTTTAATCTATGGTTAAAATAATCAACTTTCCAGAGAACCACAATAAAAGTATGTTATTGTCTCTAAAGTATATGATCTAGCTGTTACTCAAGAATATTTTTATCTTTTTATGGTAATGCAGTCTTTAACAAATATAGCATTCAAACTATTTTTATTTTAAAAGCATTAGTTTATTTATGCTAATGGACAGCAGGATGTTGAAAGCTTTATGCTTCTGGGGAAGTGGCAGGAGATAGGTGGGAGGAAGGAGGAAAAGAGCAAATTAGCAGGGTTGTGGTATATAGTACTTCTGACTTATGTGGTAAAATAAAGGTCAGGCTTATCAAGTGCAAAAAGGTGAAAGCAATGTTAATAGTAGGCCTGTTTTACTTCCCTTTTCCAGAAATGTAAGCAAAATGAGAAAACCAGAAGTAGGTATGAGCTGTTTTCAGGGAGCTGAAACCCTTATTCAGGATTTCCCAGTGGGATGAGACAATGAATGTTTATTTGACAGAGGCCCTTTCCACCACTCTGGCCTGCCATGTTGTGCCTGGGTCAAGAGACTGGCTCTTGAAGGGGAGTACCTCAATGGTACATAGTGAGTGACTGGCAGCAGGGGGTCTATTCTAGAAGCTGGGCTAGCCCTACCCCCAAGGTGGCATTTCCTCTTCTGAGACAGAGGTGAATAGGAAAATCTAAGTGGTTTCCTGACTTGCCAACATGGTCTCTGATTTCTGGGAGAATCAAAAGAAGCATCCCAAGCACCATCGCCACAAACAAAGCAACTCTGCAGCTACAAGAGCAACATCTGTTCAATGTTTAATGAATAACTAAATAAGCCCAATGTGCAGTGATATCCACTCCAGATATGACAGAGCTCTGGATTTAGAGAGAACAGAGATAAAGCTAGAAAGGCAGCAGCACCCAAGATGGAGCGTGACAGAGAGGGTGGGTGCAGGAGAGAGAGGAAACATTGATTGACAAGGAGTGTTCTAGAGTCCTAACTGATAAATGCCAGGGAATTCTATTAATGACAGACACGGAAATGTTAGCAATGATTATGTCATCTCCATCTGGGAATTATAAACAAGCTTTATCTTATTCTTTTCTGCATCACCTTATTTTTGCAATGAATCATATTTCTTTTATAATCAGAAAAAAATTAAGCTACTTCAAAACAAATTTTTTTAAAAGAACATATATGAAATCAAAGAGCATTTTTCTCTGGGTTAAAACAGACCAATAATATTTCCTTACTCCCAGCATTGGCCTTGGAGAAAGTCAGTGGCTCTTTTGCAGACAATCCCTTGACCACAAGCAGAGTAACCCCGGGTTGCTGGCATCCTCAGATTTGTGACACCACTTGATCATTTAATACACTGTCCTGTGCAGGCCCTAGATGTATGTTATACCTGGAACTTTCTGCAATCTCAAGACTAATTATTTCCATCTTTGACTCTCTGGTACCTTCAGGCATTGCTATAGTATAAGTGTGCTCTCTCTCTCTCTCCCCCTCTCGCTCGCTCTCTCTCTCGATCTAATCCTTTTCAGTGCTTTCTACTGAGCCCTCTGGAACCCCTGTGTCATCATATGTAAAACTCCCTACATCTTCAACCTTCAGAAAACTATTTCCTTGTTTTTGCTGAAATTCTCTGGAGTGAAGGATACTCATATTCTGATACCCTATGTGCCATTTGGCTGGGGAATAGCTTGGGCATTTTCCTCATTGTTAACTGCCTATTTCAGGCCATTGTGATATGTAGAATTCTTTCTCCCTTTGGTGTTAACACCACATGAATATATCACCCTCTACCTGTTGTTTTCATTGGCATGTGTAAATTTCCAAGTCACTCCCAAATTTTCATCAAGAATTCAGATACTTTAGTCACAGTCTTCTCAAACACAGGCAACTTCGGCCTGTCTGAATGCCCTTCCAACCTTCCTAGACAACTTCAGCATCTGTCTGAATGCCTTCCAAACTGTTTTTCTCATAATTCGATGACTTCCTCCATTCTAGGGAACTTTCTCTTCCTCCAGAATTCTATTATCATTGAAAACAGTTCCAACTGGGAAATCCTGAATAATAGCAATAGACTCTGTGACCAGAACCTGCCCTCCCATTTCCCATCATCCTCTGGTCTCCAGTTATATAATGCTATTTCCCTAGTGCATCTCTCATCACAAAGCTTTGCTAATTAATATACTTTTCTTCTCTCCCACTAGGCTGCAAGAATTGTGATATATTCAGCTAAAGTGTCTAAAACATAGCATGTACTTAATAACCATTTGATTGATGACATAATTGTAGGAACTAGTACTAAATTTATGGTTTCAATTGAATCTTCAATGACAATAAGCATTCCATTTATGAATTCCTGGACAATGCCTCTCAATTTCTCATAGTGATATGCTAAAACCTGTTCACTATGTTCAGCTCCATACCTGCTGCTATTTCCTCACTTTCATCAGAGCAAATAGAAGCTCTACAAGATACCTTTCTTAATGTTCAGCCCATCAGAAGAAGAGGTATTCTTCCTTCTGTTCAAGACTAATGCCTCACCTGGGCCGCAGATCCCATTCCCAATTCCACCTTCTTCATAGCCCCCCTCTTCATCTATCTCCTCCTCTCCCCTGTACCTTCAGCTTCTCGCTCTTTGCTGCTTCCTTCTCACATGGAATTAAACATAATTTTATCCCATTACAATAATTCATAAATTCTTTAGAACCCCAAGATTGTAGCATCATACATTTCATTGTTCCTCTTTGGGCAGGCATCTTAGCATACTTGCTTTCTCCCATGTGCACATCTTCTATTTCACTCCTCACCCATGGTATTCCTACCTCTGTGCTCCACTCCAAAGTCACTGCTCTCACTAGTGAGTTCCAAAGGATCGGATCAAATATCCTTTTCCATCATGATTTTACTTGATGTCTCTGTGTATTTGATTCTATTAACCCTTACCTATACTATTAAACCCTTATTGACTTTGGGACTTAGACATTCATTTGTTCAACAAGTATTTGTTGAGCACATGATACTGGTACTTAAAAAGAAATGAAGCCTCTGCCTTGTGGAACTGAGACTTTCTAGAAAGGGAGACAGATAGTAAATGAATGAATGAATGGAATATTACATGTTGTATTAACCTCTAAGAAAGGGATAAGTAGAGTGATGGTTTAGAAAAATTTGAGTAGAATTAGTAGAAGGTATCTTTTAAATGTCTTAAATAGGACATTTGGATGACATGACATTTGTTTGAAAACCTGGTAGATGAGAGTGAAACACCCATGGGAAGAGATGAAGGGCAGTACATTGGGAAGAGGGTGCAACAGCATTGGATGGGGAAGACCTCACATATGCTGGGAGCTGGAGCAGGTGGCATAGGTTAAGATTAGAAGCAAGATTGGAGAGCTGCATGGGGGTTAGATGATTTGGCCAGGATATAATTCTAGAAACAAGGAAAAGCCATTGAAGAGACTAAAGCAAATGGTAGCATGATCTGACTAATATTTTAGAAAGAAAGCTCTGGATATGAAGTGGAGCATGGGTAGTAGAGAAGCTAAGGAGAAACAGGGAGACCAGATAGAAGGAAAAGGCAGCGCTGGTCCCTGGACTCAGGAGATGGATTCAAGTGTTCAGATCTGAGATGTGCTTTTCAGGAGAATCGGAGGGCTCATTGAGAGATTCCAGGAGGGCTCATTGAGAGATTCTATGTGAAGATTGGAGGAAAGACTAATCAAGGACAATTCCTAGGTTTTTTGCTTGAACAGCTGGTTAAATGGTGCTACTGGTAACTGAGATAGAAGATTGGGAGAATAATAGGCTTGGAAAAGGAACAAAAATGAGAACTCAGTTTTGAACATATAACACTTGACAAGCCCATAAGACCTCTAAGTGGAGGGGCCAGACGAACATCTGAAGGCACAGATGGGTGGCTTAGGGGAGAACTCAGTGCTGGAGACCTAAATTAAGGAGATGGCCACATAAACAGTATTTGACACCAGAGGACTGGATGAGGTCTCCAGTATGAGGATGTAAACAGGAAAGAGAATGTGGTTATGCACTCTCATGCTTATTTGCTTTTCTGCACAGCTTTCTCTACTAGAATGACTTAATTTCCCTCTTCCACCTGTCAAACTCACTATATCTTTAAGATCAGAACAAATGCCACCTCCTCCTTGAATCTTCTCCTGAGCCCTCTAGAAAAACAGTAGCTCCATCCATGGCACTCCAATAGCTTATAGTTTATGACCCTCCTTTCTTTGACTACCTGCATTCCTTTACTTTTTTCATGAGGTTCTGCCCCTGGATCTTTACCAATATATTTGGGCATTTACTACATGCCTGGAAAGTTCTGCCCTGCCTTATTGCTTGGTAAATCCTTCCTATGCATCCTTTAAAGACTCAGTTTTAGCATTGCCTTCTCAGCCTTTCTCCCTCTCCTCTCCTCCAGACATAGCTAGCTGTACCTTCTAAGGCATTATTTGTGTATTCTTAGCATAGCATTTCCCATATTAATCTGCATTATTTATCTTTGTATCTTTAGTACATTGTATCATGTCTAACACATAAGAGGGTATAATTGTTCACTCTTAGGTGACTGGAAGCTTCTTCTGGTCTCCGGTCCAAGAATAACAAAGTTGTGCATGGGAACCAGAAGAGCAGTTTTCTTTTCAGGATGGTAAAGCCCGAACTAAGTACTTCCTAAGGACAGTTCCATTCACTTTTCATCAATTAATTCATCCTACAATGTATGTATCAAGAATTATTAGCTTTGCAAGCCTCAAACTGAAGTAAAGACTAAGGGTATTTAACTAGTCCTTTGGGACATTTGTTGAGACAGAGATTTTAAATATACTGATTGTTGAAGGATTCTTACTATATTCCAATGATAGAAGAATCAGAAAGTCAGCATATGATAAGAGTTGAATTTATAGCTTGTCTCTTTACTTCCACATGAAGTTTACAGAAAAACAAAACAAGCACTCATTATCCCCTATCTCCTCTTATTGTTATACTTCTGATTTGTACTGAATGTAAGATGTTTATTTTCACAATCCCACATTTTGTTCATTTTAATAAAGTTAAGCCAGTAAAAGTGTAATAAATACTGTAGAAATAAAAACTGTAGAAACTATTCACCACGTAGATTTTGGAGCCAAAATAATGTCATGCTACTTTTCAGTCTAAGATCATTTTTATATCCTACTTTACTTTTGTAATCTTTCAGATTTGTTTCCTATTAAAAACTATACTTGTAAACAGAACATTTATAATATTAGAGTATCTCAAAGTTTAACTTTAAAAAAAACTTGAACCAATATTATACAACCATTAAATTCAACATGAAATAAGAACTTCTTATTTATACATAGGAAGCAGAAAGTTAGGACAAAAGGATTAGAGCAGCAAACAGTTGGTCTCTTATTTCACGCTGTGTGATGTTGAATCTTTGAACACATAGACTTCTGTACATTGTTGTCAGGTCATTATCTCTGACCTGTGACCCAGTCAGAAGGAAGTCATAACACTTAACCAGACTCATAAAAGATATGAAGTTCAAAGCATCCAGTTCCAGTCCCCATAAGCCATTAAGATAAAGCACATTTTTATTCCATTTTCTAGATTCTAATTAGATAGTTCCTTGCATCTTAAAGATATTCTTTTTTAAGGTAGAGACTAGAATAGTGGTTATTAGAGGCTGGGAAGGGTAAGGGGCAGGGGATGAAGAGAAGTTGTTTCATGCATATTAAACTACAGTTAAATAGAAGGAATAAATTCTAGTGTTCAATAGCACCAGTAGGATGACTATAGTTAATCACAATTCATTGTATATTTCAAAATATCTAGAAAAGAATATTCAGAATGTTCCCAACACAAAGAAATGATACGTGTTTGAGGTAATGAATATCCTAATTACCCTGACTTGATTATTACATGTTTTATGCATGTATCAAATATCCCAGTACCCCAGAAATTTGTACAATCACTACGCATCAATTATTTAAAAAGATCCCCTTTCTACTTTTGGCCTGGAATATGCAACTCCACACAAAAAGTATGTTTTACATATAACATAGCATTGTATATGTTATATATATATGTTACATATAACATAGCATTGTTATATGTAAAAACATAACAGGACGTCTTAATAGAAAAGTATGCTTTTTTTACTATAAGTTTTCCCATGCACTTCATTTAGATTAATGATGGTCCCTGCACCCCCTAAAATCACCACCAATTGAAGCATGACCCCTCTTTCTATGTGATCAATTTTACAATCATCTATATTTTGCCACATACATTTTTACAACTTTGTGTGAACTTCTGAATGGTAAGGAGCATGCCTTGTACTATCATATTTATTTGTATCTAGTATTGCACCTTTCAGATGAGAGATGCAAGGTATACATTTGCTAAACTGACCCAATAAGAAAGAACATAGAAAGATAGCATTGCCCAAAATACTTTTCTTATATCAGCTCATATGAATCCAAAAACATTTGGATAGGCAACTTTTCAAACAGTGAGCCAGTTCATTTAGCCAGTTCATGCAGGGGTATGGAGGTGCATTTAATCCCAACAGAGAATGGGAACCTGGTATATCTCTAGGTCAAATTGCTCATGGAAGCCAGATTAAAGGTATTCTATGCTTAGTTATTCCTACTCTTAAAACCTTTCAGCCAACATTATCTCTTCTGTAGTTTGATGGTATGCTTCTGTGTGCTTCAACCTAGGACTGGCTTAAGTTTCTGAATAAAAAATTGGCTTCAGGTTGGGTGCAGTGCCTCACGCCTGTAATCCCACTGAGGCGGGTGGAGCACAAGGTCAAGAGATAGAGACCATCCTGGCCAACATGGTGAAACCCCATCTCTACTAAAAATACAAAAATTAGCTGGGCGTGGTGGCGTGCACCTGTAATCCTAGCTACTCGGGAGGCTGAGGCAGGAGAATCACTTGAACCTGGGAGACAGAGATTGCAGTGGGCCAAGATTACGCCATTGCACTCCAGTCTGGGCAACGGAGCGAGACTCTGTCTAAAAAAAAAAAAAAAAAAAAAAAAAAAAAGGCTTCAAAAGAATTACCTTCCAGGGCATTTATTATGCAAAGATAGAAAAACTCTCTACATGAGTAAGAAACCAGAGTTAATCCTTGGTTTTCAAAATAGAAAGTCAATTTGGCAACCATCCTGCCTGGTTATTTGAACTTAATAGATCTCCTTTCAGACTGCAATTAAAACTGTTTGCATTTCAGCTACTTATCAGTGCCCTAAACTTGAACATTTTAGCAACCAATCTCCAAGGTGATAAACAAGCTCATCTACCTCCACTAGGCGGGTAAATTGTCATACTTTTTCTGAAGGATAAATGTTAAAAAATAAAAATAAGAAAATAACTAGCAAAAATCTTAAGAATTAAGAAATAAACTTTTAAGGATTAACAGGCAGGAATCTATGCAAAGATTTATATGCAGGTATGTTCATCACAACCTTAAAAGGGTGAAAAATTGGAAACAATACAACGATCCCAAATTGCAAGATTTGCAAATACACTATTCTGATGCAACACTATGCAACCACTAAAAATTATGCAGCAGGAGAAAAAGGGGAAAATATGCAAAATGTTGATCAATGAGAAAAAAATCTGGTTAAAAATAACCTATATTGTGTGATTCTAGTTAAGTTAAAGTTCTTGGATATGTAGAAAAAAGAGTATAAAGACATCATTAATTTTCTTTTGGCAGTGGTTTAGGATTTTGAGTGATTTTTATTGTATTTTGTATGCTTGTTTGCATTTTCCAAATTATCTACGATGGACATAAAATACTTTATAATACACAATGGAGCCTTTCTGAAGGTGGAGGGTGGGAGGAGAGAAAGGATGAGGAAAATAACTAATGGGTACTAGGCTTAATACTTGGGTGATGCAATAATCTGTACAACAAACCCCCATGACACAAGTTTACCTATGTAACAAACCTGTGCTTGTACCCCTAAACTTTAAATAAAAGTTAAAAATAATAATAGTAATAACTACAAAAGCATATTGTGTATATTATGCGTAAGTATATTATGGCCAGTTTTTATAAAGTCTGGCCAAGGAAATTAATATTTGGGAGGAGCACGTACGGGGCATAACTATTATTCATTCCTGAAGTTTCCAAATTCTATTCCTGTATCAGGTCAAATGACAAGAATCCTATATATATTTCTATGTAACATTTTTATTTTTTTTATCACCTTGCATGTGGCAGCAGTTTCATTTTCTATAGAAAAGTTTCAAAGAATTATGATTTAATTTTATGCCACAGGTCTTATAAAGGCTGGTGCAATCTCATAAGAGGATTGACTTAGGCTCTTGTAAAATTTCTACTGAAAATGCTATCCATTGAGTGGGTTGTACTCCTCCTCCCAGTGCTACCAGCTCCTGATCTGCTGGTATGTTCTCTACTATCAGCAAATAAGAGCTAAATTGTTTCCCTCTAACTTTAACCATGTTCAATTACAACACCCTTCTTTAGTCTTGGTTTGCTGACATAATGATATTCCCATTCCCTTAATTTCTCATCTTTTGTTCTTTTACTGACTTTCTCTTTTAATGATTCCTAATAGGAAACAGATGGCACACTGAAAATTAGGATAAGTTAAGAAGAATGTAATAAGCGGACAACTGACAAAGGAGGGTGGGAATGCAGGGCAACCACAAGGACTCATGCAGTGCTGGGCGAGGAGGACTGCCGACGGGAGCTGAGACCTCTGGTGAAGGACACAACTGATCAGCACAATCCTGCAGGACAAGGAGCTGGAGAAACAACTCTCCAAACCCCACACCTCTCCCTCACCTTGATCTCCCATGTTCCACTTTGGCTGAACCAAACCAAAAGCCAGAGGTCAAGGAAGCCATTTGTGAAAACTGTTACGGAGCAGAATGGAGAGTGATACGACTCAGGGAGAAGATATCCAGCACAAGAGTGTTAATGCCTTTTATTATAAATTGTTTGGAAGTAGATGATGTCTATATGCATAAATAAATAACATTCATCTCTTTTAGGTGATGTTCACTTTGGTCACTTATGTGAGCATTTTCCCATAGCAAACCTTCCCACTCAAATTGGCAATAAGCTATTTTCTGCTGTGATGCAGTCCCATGTCCTTATAACATGATGAGCCAAGAAAGTATTCCTGGGTAAACACATTAGTTATCTCCTCCTTAATTGAAATGCCAGGTGGATTAAAAAATAACTGTCATGTCTTCTTTAGGAGGAAGCTCTGTTTTCAGTATGGGCATTGAAATATTGCATAATGATCGTGTCATATGTTGATATTGCTGAAATGAATTTGTCTATAATCTTGTTTAATTTCTCTCATTTCACTATTCATTAAGAAGGGAGTATATAGACTGAGGATGTTGTATTTCAAAACCTGAAGTGTCAGAGAGAGTGAAAAGTGAAAAGTAATCAAACCTGAATCATTCAATCATGGCTTAGAGCTGAGGTGATTTTTAAAATCATTTAATCCAAACACCTCATTTTACAACTAAGGAGGCAAAACCCACGGAGCTTACATAACTTGCCAAGGTCACTGCTCTTGTTAAGACTTCTCAGCTTGGCATGCTTTCCTCTATACCATAACATCAAAGGAGAGTGGTATACTTTTCATTCATTGAATTCATTTATTCAACCACTATTTTTGAGTGCCCTGTGCCGGCACTGGGGCTAAAGCAATAAAGAAACTACACACATTCTCTTTTCTCATGGGGCTTACATTCTAGAAGTGGAAGTGAAGATAGTCAATAAATAGATGTCAGGGAGTGACAAGTGCTGAGGAAAAAATGAAGAAGGATAAATAGATAGTGACAGAGAAAGAGGATGCCATTTTTGTTGGGCCATCAAGGGCTTTCTTTCTAAGATGACATTTGTGCAGAACCCCGAATGCTGTGCAGGAGTGACTCATGCAGACATCTGGGAGCACATTGTTCCAATCCTGGGCAAAAGGCTTAGGGGGACATATGCTTGAGTGTTCATGGAGTAGGAAGTAGGTTGCTTGGGCTGGAGCTCAACGATGGGAAGAGGGGTAGGATATGAGATCTAAGAGGTATCGGAGCAGAGCAGGGAGGCAGATCACACAGGGCCAGGTATGTCCCTGCTAGACCTCTAGATTCTATTCTGAGTAGAATGGGAAGTCATTGACGTGTTTTCTGCCAAGGAGTGACATGATCTAAAGTGAGTTTTAGAATGATCGGTCAGTCTGCTGTGTGGGAAACTGATTGGAAAGGCAGAGTGGAAACGGAAAGGGAAG
Source organism: Theropithecus gelada (assembly GCF_003255815.1). Taxonomy (NCBI): domain Eukaryota; kingdom Metazoa; phylum Chordata; class Mammalia; order Primates; family Cercopithecidae; genus Theropithecus; species Theropithecus gelada. Next base: position 34,601,687 of record NC_037680.1, read on the forward strand.
GGGCAGATAAATTAATTAGGAGATTAGGAAGCTATTATAATAGTCCTAATTATATTTTAAAGGTAGAGCCTTCTATCCATGCCAACAGGTAAGGGTATAATGGGGGAAATAGAGGTCAAAGAGGATACCAAGGCTTTTGACCTGAGTGCTAAGGGACTAGATTTCCATTTTCTGAGAAAAGAAAAACTAGGGAAAGAGTATGTTTGGAGAGAAAAGCAAGAATATAGTTTGGCAATATTAGATTTGAGGAGTTACACATGTGAGTTTGGAGTTCAAAAGAAAAGTCCAGGCCAGAGGTATGAATTAGTATTAGGAAATAAATGGTATATGAAGTCATATGGGTTGGTTGAGATCACTAGAGAGTACACATACTGAGAGGACTGACCCCCCCGCCCCCCCACGAGGAGACTCCAAAGCTTAGAAGATGGAATGGTGAGGAGGATTCATCCAAGTTTACTGAGAGGAAGATACCAGTAAGACAGAGGAACAAAGAAAGAGTGGCTTCCTAGAAGCCAAAGGAATCAAGTTTTCCAAGGAGGAGGCAGTGATCAATTCTATCATAATAATTCAAGTAAGGTGAGGACAAAGAATTGATGACTGAAATACAGAGGTAAGTAATGACATTGGCAAGTGCAACATTGCTTGAGCGAGGGACAAAATGGTTCAAGAGGGAATGGGAGAAGAGAAGCTGGAGACACTGTGTATAGGCCAGGGAATGATGAGATTTTCTGAAGTGGGGATGTGGGATCGAGGGAGGATAGTTTATAGATGGAGGCCATAATGGTGTATTTTTAGGGTACCTGGAAAGAGCTAGAAAAAGCGGGGATGGTGGTGGGAGAGAAATTGGGATAACCTTGAGTAGGAGAAAGGGGATAAGATTCCATGCACAAATGGAGGGACTAGCCTTAGACAGGAGCATGACATGTCATGCACTGTGAAAAAAGGTAAGGGGAGGGGAGAGGTACAGATTCTGAGAAGTAGGCAGATGTCATATTGGAAACCTGTGGAAATTCTCTTCTTGTGAAATATGATGTCAGTAGGAAAAGAAATCACACCAAAATCGTTACATTTTCTTCAGTCCACTTAACAAAAGAATGGCACCAAGGAGGCAATGAAGAAGGTATTTTTTATCTATTCCATAACACATGTCTTGATACTTCAACTATGATCAAATTATAATGGTCTGGTTTCCTGTAAAGTGTTTAGACATCATAATTCATTACCCCAGGGAGAAGAATCTTAAAAGAATTTTAAGAAGCATAGGGAGGCAGACATAGTAAGTGGTGTGGACTTTTAGAACACAAAAGAAATTCTACTAGAAAGCAGGCAGGCAACAACAAAGAGTTTTAAGATTATCAATTACCTATCCATTGAATAGTTCTGAGTAAACCAGGACAGGACCAAAGCCATTAAAGTGACCCGAAAGTAAATAGTTTGAAACTGAGATTTCTCAAAATTAGTTAATCACAAAATTAACAGCACATAGCAATCATGATGATGGGGAGCATAGCACAGTGTCTAAAATCAGACCGGTCAGACCACTCAGGTTCAAATCCTCACTGCACACTTAATGTTCATGTGACTTCGGGGAAATTATATAACCCCTATGTGCCTCAGTTTCTTCATTCATGAAATGAGGATCATATTAGTATCTACCCCTTAGGGCTGTTAAGAAGATTAAATGAACATGGAATACTGCCTTGCACATAGCAAGTACTGTTTAGGTATCTGTTAATTAAATCAAATTCCTATGAATAATCAAGACCTAGCCAGAAAGTATAGTCAAAAATTTACACCTGGAGGTAAACTCAAGATTCTTGCTCTAAAATTGTCTAATGGGAAATCTTTCCCAGAAAAACAAATATATCTGGCTCCTGATTATCCAGGCTTCTCTCACTCTCTCTCTCTCTTTCTGGGTTTTGCTTAAAACTACATCCTGATAGAGGGTAGAAAGATTCTATCAGCTTTTCTACCTTTTAAAAAGATGCTCTACTGGAAGTTTTTATTTTTACAAGACAGCTGAAACCGAAAAGTGAGCTTCTTGGATTACCATTCTATCATCTGTGGGTTACCACCACACGTTTTCTGTTACCTATTGACTCATATACTGTACCAAGAGTTGACCGTATGCTCAGTCTCATGTTAGAAGGTGAATGTTAATTTCAGTTAATTTAAAGTTAATTTAAGTTAATAGGGTTAATTTAAAGTTAATTTAAATTAATAAGGTTAATTTAAATTAATAAGTTAATTTAATAAAATAATATTTATTTCTCAATTTTAACAACAAAGCAAGGAACACTAAACATTTAAAAATTTAAAAATTAGATGATCCCTAGTTTATTTCTTCTGCATAATTAAACCTCCTATTCTACTTAATTTCTTTACACATACAATAATACTAAAAGAACCAATATTAAATCTTCAGAAAATAAGGTTTGAATCCCAGTTTATTTTGGAGTCCTATCTACAAAAAATATATGCTATCTTCTCCTTTTGACCATTATATTATCCTGACAGTTAATTTACCAATTAGGTTTCTTTTTTTAGTTCCCATATTTGGAGTACTCCATCAGATTCTCAAAGAAAAAGACTAATAACTAAATAAAAAATACTCCCTTAAACTTTGCAAGATCACATGTTTAGGAGTTATTAATTGAAAGAATCACAAAAGGGAAGGTAGGAAGCAGTTCATCAGAGCAGCCCTCAGCCAAGTAGGGACACTTCAGCTCTACTGGCAGCAAGTTCCTTTGCAGTGAGGATGCTTGCTCTGAAAGATCTCAGTGGATGGATGTTAGAACCAAGCTCAAGTTGGTGTTCGGAGTGCTTCAAAGACATGTTTCCGTGGTCCAAGAAGTCTATGGGAGTTCTTATATTCCATATTCTCAGGTTTACGAACATGTAAAAAGAGTGCTATAAGCCAATTTTAGATCATCTGAATGGCACTGTACTATTGAGTCCTGCCATGGTGTTTTTATTTGTGTTCACATTTCAGGTGGCCCTAGTAACATAATACATAAACGGACAATATTTATAGTTTAAGTCATGTTTGTCTAACTGGGATCCAGTTAGATCACTCTTTCTGTCTCTCTCTGTCTCACTCACACACACACAAACACACACACACATGCACATACACACCCTTCTTTAAAAGAAGTCTCAGTCTCTCTGTTACACAAGGTTAACAAGGAGAGTCATGAGGGAAAAGGACCTGGAAGAAATGGATGACCTGGGCCAGGACCAGCAGGTACCATCTCACAGCGCCCTCTCTGCTATGTATTGGCTTCCAGGCAACATTCTGATTTTCCCACTACCTGAAGCCCTGAGATCTGTATCACTCTCCCTCCTCAACAGCAGAGCATTCAATGGAGATGAAAGGCAAACAGTCAAAAGCATTTGAAGAAAACTGCAGAGGACAGTCCCACATCCTGCAGTCCCCACAGTGCACCATGCCTTCAACAACAATTAAAGGCCTCAATGGAAACAGATAAATTAATAGAAAGAGAGTCTTTTGGAGTCAGTCACAGCAAAAAGTCTATACTCTAAGGCCTGAACTTTGATTAGCTATAGCAAAACTATAACTTCTGTTAGCATAAGAGCATTCACACTAGGAAGCAGTCAGACCAGCATGGGCCAGTGTGAAGACACATGCCCAAATTACAGTTTGATGATACTGGAACAGGAAATAAAAGGAGGTCTAAGCATGGATGAGAACAAAGCCACTCTCCTAACTGCCCCAACTTAGGTTAATGTTAGGTTAGGTTAGGTTAAGGCTTTGTTGATACTCCCTGAGAAAGGCAGGAAGTAAATCTCAAAGTCACACTCTACATGTGTGTGTACACATGCATATACATATATTTGCATATACATGTATGAATGTATGTATATGCATACATATTTAATTTGCTATACATAGGCATGCTTAATTTAACCAGTGACAAACTCTATATAGTTCATTTCATTTTATATTTTTAGTTTTTCTCTATTAACTCTTTTTGTTGTGCTTATAAAGTCTGAAGCTAAAAGACATCCTTCTGCATTATTAATAAGAGCTTCCACTGACCTAAGAATTGTACATCATTTTGTGACAGAGCAGGTAAACACCTCCCTTTAAACAGAGACCAGAAAGGGGGAATTTCTTGAGTGGATGATCTCTTATAATTGCATGAGGTATGGAGAATGGAGGACTGGGTATAATACATGTCACAATAAAGGCACTTGGTATGTACTTATTGAACAAGCGAATAAATGAATGATCATTTTGTTTGGACCCTTAATGTCCCATTTGGAATCATACACAATCTTATTGTCAATGTATCTTACTAGGAGTTGATACCATTATCCTATGTTAAAGGGTGGGGAGGCTATTGGAGAGGAGGCAAATGCCACACAGGACATTGGTACCAATACTCAATATAACAGTAAATGAAATATGTTGAGCCATAGTATTTTCTGAAAGGTGACTTTGGGATTTCAAAATAAAACACAGATTAGAAGACTTATGTATATAGTTTAAAATAAGATCAGCAAGTCACGAAGTCATGAAACTTATGAAGTTAGTGTATGTTTTATTTGTTTGAACTGTTTAGGTGCTAATGAGTACATTTTGTTGATGATTGCCATTTAGAACAACAGGATGTACAAATGAGTCAAAGATTCTTTGGTTTAAGGTGGGTAACTACAGATAACTATTTCTGCATGCCCTATGCTGTAATTAGAACATTTCTTCTTACTTGACCTTTCAAAGGATTCCACAGTCACTAGTGTTGGTAGAGTTCTACCACTCTAGAGACATTCTGCTACCAGGTGAAGAGTAACCAGGTAACGAGAAAAAGAAATGTATTCATGACATTAGTTTCTGAACCAGCGTTAAAACCACTGCCTTTCATTATTATTATCTTTACCTCATTTCTACCTTTTCTATTTGGTTCTCATGATTTTTCTAACGGCCATCTGCTCTACCATTCCACTGGGGTAACAATAATAACAGTAACAATTAGAACATCATTTACTGCGGCCTTTCTAAGTGCCAGGCATGTGCTAACTGCTTCACATGCCTTTTCTTATCATACAAATGCAAATAGCACGCAGACACAAACACTGAAATGGAGAGAAAGTAATTTCCCTCAAGGCCCCGCAGTTAACAAGTGGCAGTGCTACAACTCCAGCTCAGGTCTGAGGGAATGCAAAACGTCCCATGCTCAATACCACCCTGAGCCATTCCCCACTTGCAGTGGGCTCACTGAGTTTTTGGCCTTCCACATTTGCTACCCACTCTGTAGTTTTTTTTTGTTTATTTGTTTTTTTTTTTCCCTCTCCTTCCACCATGGCTCTTCTTCATCTTTATTCTGCTAAATACACCCTCTTAGATCAGCTCCGATACCTCCATATCTAGGAACTTCTTGGCTCAGGTCTTCATGAGGTTGTTAGTGTACCATTTAGTTATAGGTTTAAGGCCAAGATATAATTGAATAAAGGTGTATTTGGCTTGCTCTCCTTCTTTTGAGCCTTTAGTGAAATATCATTTCAGCACCATGGAGGTACCGGGGATGTGGAAACTACCCTATACTCTTCTTAGGGGGAATGCTCATCTTCCACTCCTCACATAGCTGGGGACTTCCTCTCCCCTGGAGGGTTCACAGCATTCTGATTGGCAAATGTGGGAGAAATGACTGAAGAAGTTCAGCTCAGCCCAGTCTCTCTCTTAAAATGCCATCCATCTTCAGGTGGCACTTTCTTCCTTCTCTGCCTTGCAGTCAGCAGCCTGTCCTTTTACAGGAAGATCTGGATAGTCACAGCTCTTTCTGAGCCTAGAGGTGAGTTTGTTCAACGGTGGAAGTATCAAAAAAATGCCAGGGGCCACAGGGGCCAGCCACAGTCTCTAATACCTGGGCTACTAAATTCTGCCCTCTTGGTTCAAGGGTCATTCGTCCTTTTTCTTGAACGGTAGTACACACTTGCAGTTGAATCATTTTATCGGCCTGCCTCTCACCACTGTAATAGAATTTTGGGGGTTTATTAGCCTCTTTTCACGTCATACTCTCTCTGTCCCTTTCAGTCCAAGCTGGCAGTGTTTGTAATAAAATTTTCCCAAGAACCCAGAAGGACCTCTATGGATTTTTTGGGAATTCACAAAAGTTATACCACAATCTTTTTGAAATAATCTTGTCTCTCTCTTGGTCTCCTGCGGAGATGGCTAAGGGATACCACCCTTAACCTTTCTGGAGGCCTGCTAGTTTGAAAAGATCCATGAGAAGCACCGTTAATCTCCCATGTGACTAAATACTCTGACCTTTTGATCTTTTCAAGATTAAAACAAAGGATTGTATATTCACACCTCAGTCTGTTCTTCATACCATAGTGTTGGCAATAATTTATTAACGCTAAGATCCTTTCCAATCTAGACAGGCCAAGACGTTCCCAAAGCATCAAGTCTTGATCCTTTTCACTTAAACTTCTTCCCTTTATTTATCTCTTTTCTTTTTACTACAAGCAGCAAAAAGAATCCAGGTGGCACCTTCAACATTTTTTTTTGTTGTTTCGATATCTTAGTTCGTCAACTAGGAAGTTCATTTCTGGTTAATTTGTTTTCCATCTAACTGCAGGACATGGCTGCCCTAGGCTTTCTGTCACCACATTAACAACGACCCTCCTTTCTCCAGTTTCCAATAAGACATTCATTACTTACTCCTCAGCCCTCACCAGTCACGTTGTTAACATGCATATTTCTACTAACAGTTGATTCAAGGTATTCTAGTATTTTCCTATCATCCTCAAGATGATATCCTCAAAATTCTTTCAGCTTCTTCCCACTTACAAATTCCAAAGCCACTTTGGCATTTTTAGGTATTCATTAAGGCAGCATTTCACTTCCAGATACTAAAATCTGTAATAGTTTTTTAAAATCGTTGTTTATAAAAATTATCTCAAATTTAGCAGCTTAAAACAACACTCACTTGCTAGCTCAGAATTCTGTAAACCAGAAGTCTAGCACGGTGTGGTTGGGCTCTCTGCTTACGTTATCACCAGGCTGAAATCAAGGTGTTGGCAAAACTGAGTTCTCATCTGGAGAAAAAAATCTGCTTCCAATCCCATTCATAAAAATCCAGTTCTTTATGGCTATGGGCCAGTAGGCTATAGGTCCCATTTCCTTGCTGGCTGTCAGCCTGGGCTAACCTCAGCTCCTTGAGGCCACCACATTCCTTGCCATGTGACTCCATCAATGGTGGTCACATCCTTCTCATGTTTCAAGTCTCTGACCACCCCACTCTGCGACCACTCTGCCTTTAAAGGGCTCATGTGATTAGGTCAAGACCACTCAGATAATTTTAAGGTCTTCTGTGCCATATAATCTGACCCAATCATGGGAGTAAAATCCACAGTATTTATGGTCTGGGTGATTATACAGGACATGTCTGGAGGGTAGGCAGGGGATCCTATTGCCCATCTTAGAAACCTATTTATTTTGGTATTATTCATTGGCCCCTTTAAATTCAACAATCCTGAAAAAGCAGAGTTTAAAACCTGGGAATTTTTTTAAAAATTATTCTTCTGTGCTCACCTTTTTTCCTACTCTTAGCTCTTTAGATCAGTATACTATTAGATTAAAAGACACTGGAGAAGAGATTTTATAATGCCATGATTCATTGCCCTGATAAGAACCTACAAATTCCCACACCGGGAGAATGGCTCAGATCTGAACTGGGGAGGTACTCTGAATTCTCTCCTGTGCAACAGCTTCCGGAGTCTTCTGAAATAAGAATGGTGACAGTCCTCTAACCTGCATTCTGTTTATGATAGTGTACTGGTTTTTGTTTTAGATTATTTCTCCTCTTCTTGGTTCTCTGCAGGAAGCATGTAATTTGGGTACTATGAGATCCCCTGAGGGCGTGGGGGAATACTCAAGTACCAATGCTCTAGCAAAGCCATGCCTTTTGGTATTTACTGGTAAGATGTTACAATAAGTTGAGAATTCACAAAGTGACAGATCCCTCCCCAGAAAGATCTCTAAGGTAAGGCTGAAGGTCACATCAGAGGTATCCTGATATCCTTGAAAATGCTCCCCACCCCTCAATTGTACAAAGTGGCTGGTGTGCAGATTAGGAGTTGGCTAAATTAGAATTTTGAAATGCTAGACGAAGGGGGAGATATGTCTTCTTTTTATGTGAGTCTTGCTTAACATCTCCATTTTGGAAGTGAGGCTAGAATCCTTGTGGTGGATTCTGTGGAACTCTAGATGTTGTTGCATCACACAGCAACAACATATCCTAAACCTCAATAATGCAGAGAATTTTTTCTGTGATTTAAGCTACACAAAGAGCCACATCTAGAGAAAGGGTGGTATGGGAGCCAATATTATATGAGGTCCATCTAGCATGGAAATTGTGTTTCTTACAATAGCTCCCAGGGATCATTTATAGAGAGGCATTATCTTTTGATTTTATCATGACAGCAATTTCAGAAATAGAGAGATGCTCCTGAAAAACATCAATATCATCTAACAACTTAGGAATCAAAACTTTCTTTGAGTCTTAAGATAAAACCATGAAAACTATAACTATTATATTCAGCTTGAGTTTTAAAGCATAGAAGAAAAAGTGATTTAAGGAGCTGGGCATCTAAGGGTAAAATTAGCATCGAATACAAACCAAAATATTATTCCAGTAAATTGGTCATAACAGACAAATTGCTGGAAAGAAGAATTAGGAGGAAGATTATCTCTTGTTCAGAAATTGTATGGTGGAGTTTTCACATGGCACAGTTTCTCTGCCTCTACTGCCAGTCTCTGAGGAGAAGGGAAAGCCAGGTAGATGAGAGAGCAGATGGGAGAAAAACAGAGCACCATCTACCAAAGCAACACCTCTCATGACAGCAGGGAGCTGCTGGTGGAATTTTCTCCCAAGCTGCTGTTAAAAGCTGAAGAACCAAAATGTGTCTCCAACAGATAAAATAGTTAAAACAAAGATCATCTAGGTTTGTGGTGAGTATATGTAAATACAGCTAGAACTTCTGGTCAGTATCTCTGAGTTGACATGGAAATCTCCTTTCCTACCTCAAACACGTAGAAATGCTGGACAAACTATAACACAACTACACACACACACACACACACACACACACTGCCCCAGTGTCAAAAATAAAGATGGAACCTAAAGTCAGAGCAGTCAGAGAGAGCTGAAGAAAAAGGACTTGAGGAAAACTGGGACCCAGAATAGGTCTGCATAGCGGTGGCCGGGCCTTTAACATTTGTCATGGGACCTGTGCTCACAGGAGCTGGAATCAAGCTACTTAAAAATAGCACAAACTCACATAGGACTTGTCCAGACACAAAATCGGGACTAGATACACCATAATCACTCTCTGCAAAAGTTCCAGGGAGACCAGAGAAGAAAAGGGATCAAGTGCAGAACCCCAGACCAGTGCTGTGCACTAGCCCTAAGTCAGATGCACTCTAGGCTCACAGCATAGTGTTCCAAGTCTAGAAACTGATATGAAAATTATTCCCAGGCCAAAGGGTAAAGTGCATATGACCCTCAACAGAGACACACATAAGAGCCACCTGTAGAGATGCTCTTGCTAGCAGGTCACAGTTCATGAAGAGAAGCATAATTCATAAGAAACAGTTTGATAACCTTGATTACTTGATCATTTTAAATTTCCGTGACACTATAGATACTATAGGCAAAATTAAAAGGCAAACCACCAATGGGTGAAAATATATGCAACCCATATAGCTATAAAAAGAAATAGAATCTAGAATTTATAAAGAGCTTTTACATATTAATTTTAAAAATGGATTTTAAAAGTATGAAGAAGTAGGCCGGGCGCGGTGGCTCAAACCTGTAATCCCAGCACTTTGGGAGGCCGAGACGGGCGGATCACGAGGTCAGGAGATCGAGGCCATCCTGGCTAACACAGTGAAACCCCATCTCTACTAAAAATACAAAAAATTAGCCGGGCGAGGTGGCGGCGCCTGTAGTCCCAGCTACTCGGGAGGCTGAGGCAGGAGAATGGCGTAAACCCGGGAGGCGGAGCTTGCAGTGAGCCGAGATCGCGCCACTGCACTCCAGCCTGGGCGACAGAGCGAGACTCCGCCTCAAAAAAAAAAACAAACAACAAAAGTATGAAGAAGTGAGTTACAGAGAAAGAAAACTCTCCAGTAAACATGAAAGATTTTCAACCTCACAAATGATCATGGAAATACAAATTAAAATATTGATAAGATACTTTTCAAATTTACCAGATTGACAAAAGTCAAAAAGCAAAGTTGTAGTATTTTATAAACCACCCCCCAAAATCTTATAAAGTTGAAAGTATATGAATCTACAACATAGTTATTCCCCTTCTAGGTGCACCCTAGTGAAAGCCTGAATACATGCATCAGTACAAGCTGGCTGCTGCAGCACAGCCTATAAGAACAAAACGTTGGAAACTTAAATATCAACCACCAAAGAGAATGGATAAACACTAGCTCACTTCTACTATGGAACACTGTAGCAATTAAAAGGCTGGGCGTGGTGGTTCATGCCTGTTATCCCAGCACTTTGGAAAGCTGAGGCAGGCAGATCATCTGAGGTTGGGAGTTCGAGACCAGCCTGATCAACATGGTGAATCCCCGTCTCTACTAAAAACACAAAAATTAGCCAGGTATAGTGGCAGGTGCCTCAAATCCCAGCTACTCAGGAGGCTGAGGCAACAGAATCTCTTGAATCCTGGAGGCAGAAGTTGCAGTGAGCCGAGATCACGCCATTGTACTCTAGCCTGGGCGACAGAGCGAGACACCATCTCAGAAAAAAAAAAAAAAAAAAAAAAAAGGAGTGAACTAGGCCTATGTGTATTACTAACACAGGTATTTTTTTTTTTTTTAAATTTTACTTTAAGTTCTGGGATACATGTGTAGGACCTGCAGGTTTGTTACATAGGTATACGTGTGCCATGGTGGTTTGCTGCACCCATCAACCCCTCATCTAGGTTTTAAGCCCTGCATGCATTAGGTATTTGTCCTAATGCTCTCCCTCCCCCACACAGACATATTTTTAAAACACTGCAGAATGACACAGCATGATAGTGTTCATGAAAAAATAAAAGTCACAAATTACATGTCAAAATATCTTAAAATCTATATATGGCCTGGAAAGATAGAAGTAAAATTCCTGATCATGATTGTCTCTGTGTAGGAAAGAAGGGAAATGGTACTGAGGAAGGTCTCAAAAGAGGATTTCAACTTTATCTGTAATATTCTCTCGTTTATTTAAATTTTAAAACTCTGAAACAAAATGAAAAATGTTAACATTTTAATGCTAGCCAATGTGTGCTAATGTCTATAACATATCAATCTCTACTTTAAAAATAATTTTCTAAATGAAAAAGTATGTTTTAAATAAAATAAGTCATATGTCTTGGTCCTACACAATTGCTAGGGTTTGACCACAAATTTGGCTTAGTTTCCCAAAACATTGTAATGTCCTCTATACTCTATATAAATAGGACAACAAATTTGATAGGGCACTTCTTATAATATCTTTTATTATAAAGGGCAGGACACTTTATACATGTAACATCCTGCATGAAGCTTAGCAAAATGCAACTAGGGACGAAAAAATGCATTCTAGGCATGGAGGTTTTCATGTTTTTTCAACATGTGCTACGTTAATGCTCATAGGTATAGATCTCATCTTGCATTCTAAGATGAGGAGAGGATATTTAATTTACACACATAACTAATGATACTGAAATTCTCCTCAGCCTTCATCTTTTCAGGCCTAAGTGTCCTTGTTTTAAGCTGCATTTAGGTTAGCCCTTTGGGTGCCTCAGCCATTAAAACAGCTTAATTATTCCTTCTGTTACTCTGTTCGGTTTTTGTTGTAGTGTTTATGAGGCAATTGTCAGCCCCATCTGCAAGCTCAGGAAGCTCTCTCTCTCATCTTTTAAATGCCTTTCTCTCACTTCCAGAAATCTTACAAACTAGTGATGTCTCCCCATCCTCTCCTGTGTAGCCATGCCAGTTCCTCAACCCAAACTGAACTCGCACAATTAATTGTACCAACTCCATTCTCAATACTTGAGTTATTTGATTTAAATGGCTTTACCTGTCTTTGTAAAGCCCCAGTAAATGAAACTGTTTCCAAATCTCTTCATATGACATTTAAGTTGACACCGCATGCAAACAAGTGCCTACAAATATAATACCTTTTGTGGTCATGCTAACTCACGTGAGAAAATGCTTCGAGGGCCCAGGTAGAGGGATATGCTTTTTACATGCTGTACTTCCATATCAGTAAATAATTGGTAAGTTCCCCCACTCCAGAGATACATAGCTCACTTACATTATTTGAAACATGATCAATACTTATGAGTTTTGGAGGTACATGTAATTATTCCCTTTAATCATCAACTCTCTTGATAGGGACTTGATAAAACCACCCTATTTACTTCCTTAGAAGCAGAAATCAAATTCATTTTTGAATTAAAATAAGCACTGTGAAGTCTATCTTCTTAGCAGCTGACTTTGTCAAATGATCATATAACTTCTATGTATGCTGTTTTCCACACATGCTGCCTCTACACCAATTTGCTGATTTAAAGTCACAAAACAAATCAATAACAATGACAACTGAAGTCTAATAAAATGTGGAAAAACTGGCTTATAGCTTTAAGATACATAGTTCCTTTACCCCTACATATTCAACTTGGAAGGAACAACTTCTAGGCATGAGCTTCTTTGACTTAGTTGGTTCACATAGTGCAAAATGTCAACTATGTTCACAAAAAGGAAAAGTTTGTCCACCAATGACCATAAATTAATTAATCATTCTGAGCACTGTAAGCAGCTTTTCCAAAGAAAAGAGTTTTTTACACCATATAGATCAAATCAAAACAGGTGTGTAGGTTAAGGCCATTTCCTTTTACTCTGCTGATCACAAATTAATTGCCTTTTTGAGAATTATTTCTACAGAGGCTAGCCATTCCATTTAAAAAATGGTTAATATATCTGATTACATGTGTAACAAAAATATTTTTATGGCAAATTTCATAATTTTTGTTGTGGGAAAAAACATAAATGCCTAAATAAGTATCTCATACATATATTTAAAACAAAAACAACCCTTAAGTGTATTCTATCTTCCACGGAGAATCAACAATCATTTCTTTTGGTGTATAGTTTTAAGATTATGCAACAAATGTTTACTCAAAAGAGGAATGAGGAATTTGTGTTAGTAATCGAGAAACAAAACCATCTAATACATAGCCAAGAAGTAAACTCTTTAAAGGGCATTTTGACTTTCCATGAATTGCACTGCCTCTAGTATAATATATTCTACCAACAAGGATGTTTTTGGCAATTATTTACCACATTGCCATCAACCAAGACACTATCTCAGCACCCTCTCATTTTTTGCCACGTCCCTACTTATTACAGGATTTAACAACCTTCACAAACCTTGTTTTTTTGTTGTTGTTGTTTTGTTTTTTAACCTACAGCACCTCTTCTAATCACAGGTACCTGTGCTCACACAAATCAACAAAGTGGGTTCTCCTCCATGTCAACAAATCTTTGAAGCTCAAATAAACTTTTCATTAGAAGCAACATTCCACTAGATCTTTATGAATGTTCTCAGAACTGCTTAAGAGAATTTCATGCCAAACATCAAGACCAAAAAACTCAATCAGGCCAGTAAGCATTCATTCACACATTCATATTGACAATAGATTTTATACTTTTTTTTTCTTCTCTGCCCTTTGCAACAATTCCTTCTTCTTCCACAATTTCTCTTTCTCCTCTTCCTTTTCTCTTCTTCTGGCAGAAATTTCCATTTCCAGTCTTGCTACCTCTTCCTGGTGGGCTCGCCATTGAAGAACCTGAAAAAAATAGAAAAACTTCATTCCAGTAACTACGCACACTGAAGTTATTTCACAGGTCATAATAAGACTAGGCTCTATATAAAGCAGATGTCAATTTTTTTTTTCCAAATAAATGTTTAAATTCTATGTGCACATGACTGTGTGATGTATCTGTGAAACGTGTGTGTGTGGGTTAAAAGGAAAAAGCAACTTTAAAATCATGTCATTCAGGAATTCTTCACCTGGATTCATGGAGTGGGGTTCCTAAAGAATCTATGATTTAACTCCAAAGAATTTGTATATTCCCACAAATAGTAAGTAAAAATTTCTGGTTTTGCCCATTTTTTTTTCCATAGGTTAAACAACTTTCAAAAATTCTCAATCCTAAAATGCTTAAAAGTTTAAGAATCTCTGCTATATTTCAGCTTTCTTGTTTTATAAGAATGGAAAGCAGGCCTGAGTTAAGATGAAAAACCACTGTAAGACACTTAGAACAACTTTCTGGGTACCGGTATGTGTTATTGGTAAAAGTATACTTGCTACAGCCTTTCTGTTGGGTATTAGGTTATATGTAAATATGTGTCACAATATAAAAAATGCATAGCCTTGATCCACAACCCTATTTCCAGAATATTATTTAAAGAAGACAATTAACTGGACAAGTGCACAAAAATGTACCCACAGGAGTGTGCACTACAGTGCTGTTTAAAACAGAAAAACCGAAAAAGTCTAAAGTCTGGCAAGGAGATGGCTTAAATCAATTATGGTACTTTTATACAATGACTGCCATTGAAAGAGGATGCCATAACTCCATACTCATTGAAATAGAAAATATCCACAATATATTATTAGATGCAGAAAAGCAGATACAAAGCCACATTTGCAGTATGATCTCATTAATGTAAAATATCAACTATGTATCTATGCATAGAAAGAGATTTGGAAGGGGACTTACCAAATAACAATATTGGTTATCTCTGAATAGAATCATTTCCTGGGATTTAAAAAAATTATTCTTTAAACCTTTCTGTGCTGGGTGACATTTTTTCAATAAGTATTTATTATCCTTGTAAGCAGGAAACCAATGAAACTAATGAAATAAAAACAAATACTTATCTGATCCATGTATATATCTGGCTAAGGAAGCAGACAGCAGGGAAATGTAGAGGTATGCAAAATTCTTTTTATATTAGCATTCCCAATTAAATACTTCATTTCTTACACATTTCATGTAAGCATCATTTATTAATGGTAATATATATGATGAAAATTAAATAAAATAATGTCATACAAATACAATTAAAGTGAGTCTAAATAATTAAGTTCATTTTGCAAAATTTTCATTTTCTAAAGTAATATTTTGCCTTGTTTATCAAAATAACCCAGGAAATTTCTACTCCTAGTTTTTAAACATCATTCAGTTTAGTCCACTTACTGCTTATCCTGTCCATTATATTGACCTTTTTCTTGGGAACCCCATTCCTAGAATACATCATCCCTGCTTCTGTCCTGACCTGCTTTCAAACCTTTCCTTTCTGTAATTTATCTTCCATCTTTCACTTGCTACAATTAAAATCAGTGTTCTGTCATCCCATCAAATATTACTAGTGATCTCCCCCTGAAATGCCCAAAAGATAGTTCTCTGTTCTCCATTCTTTGACCTCATGGTGATAGTTGACCCTGTTGACTATTGCTTCATGCTTAAAACTCTTTCCTGCCCCAGGTCATGACATTTCTCTCCCCTGTTTCTCTACCAACAGATACTGCTCTCTTCTTCCTGTTTCCTGTGTCTACCTTATAATCCCAACCCTACATTATCCTCTCATTAACCTCCAACCTCTCTATCTATGTTCATTATCTGATGTGCTCATCCTCTTCTAGGAGTTCATTCTATGTTTCTGACCACAAAATTTATATTATCCGCTCTATCTTTTTGTCTGCAATTCAATCCTATATTAACAAATTCTTTAAGACTTAGCTATTTGTATGTGCACTTAAAATCCAACATTTCCAAAATTAAATTCAACATCTTTAACTTTGCCACAGCTTCACATCAAACCCTGCGCACCTGCTTCTCCTTTCCAAATATCCTGGTTTGGTCTGTGGAACCACAAGTCGCCATGTAGTTTGGATTTTTTTATTACTATGCATGCACATCAACATGACTGTCTCTTTACATTTTATTTCTGACTTGGAAGCTCATAAATTTCTTAAGCTCAGATGAATTTTTATTTATGACAAACTAATTTCCAAACCATTGAGCTTGGTTGTAGTTCCCTAGTCCATCCAAAGTATTTCTGCCAAAAGTGTTTAGAACAAGATCAGAAAGTTCAAAAGGATGATGTCAACTGATCAATATAGAATCTAAATAATTTAGTTTTCTCACTACCAACAAATGCCCCCCTTTGATGTTGCTAATACATAATCTCTAAGTAGTGTTCTTCCTCTGCCTTCCCTTATATGGCCATTCCTATTCTTAGCTCATGGAGTGACTCAAAGCACCCCCTGCTTGCAATTCCCTCAGATTTCCCCTTCTTCATAAAATACTCATGGTCCACATCTTCCTTGAAACATTCTACTGCCCATGCTTATCTCTCTTGTCTTATTTCACTGACCATACCATAACTGCTCTCTGAGTATGTTGGATATATTGTTGGTTTCCACTTAGAGCACAGTCCATGCATTTGCCTTCCCCTTATACTGCCTAGCAGAGTACTGGTGCATCATAGGTGCTCAATAATTAACTTTTATTCAATCCATCAAAATGAATATTTTAAATGAAGCCGGATAAATAAGAAAAAATGTTAGTATTAGAATATACCACTTTGCAACAACTGCTGTAATAATGGATCCTAGTTAATGATCATCAATGGCTGCTAAAAACTTCATATTAACAATTAATGGAAAACTTTATAATGAATGGATCAAGCTGGAAACAAACACATGGAATAATCTTAACATCACAGAGGAACAAGCAGACATTGTTCCTTCTTATGGAAGCATACAGCATTCCCATGAATTATTCTCGCCAAAAAATAAAATAGAATCTGATCAAAGCCCTAGACCTACCTATCAGGTTACAGGAAATTCAGCCAACAGAGAAACACATTATGCAATAGTATGTCGGAACACAATCCACAAAATTAAAATTTGTGAACACTCAAAGAACTAACAAATTACAAGGAAAAAATGAGGGAAGAACTATGAATTGAAAGAGATTTAATACA
This sequence comes from Theropithecus gelada, assembly GCF_003255815.1. Taxonomy (NCBI): domain Eukaryota; kingdom Metazoa; phylum Chordata; class Mammalia; order Primates; family Cercopithecidae; genus Theropithecus; species Theropithecus gelada. The sequence continues at coordinate 34,618,753 of NC_037680.1, forward strand.
CATATAAGCCAAATACAATACGTGGTTTATATTTGGATTCTGATGTAAATAAACCAATGTAAAAAGAAATTATGAGAGAATTAGAGCTATTTCAATACTGATTAGTTAGCTGATGCTATTGGTTAGTTGATGCTATTAAGGAAATACTGTTAAAGTTTTTAGGTATGATAATAGTATGGTTATGTTTTATAACTTTAGAGATATAGACTTTAATTTTAAAGCTAGATACTTAATACTAACAGATTACATGGTGCTTGTGATTCTTACTATTATTTCAAGGGGCGGGAGGGAGTAGGTAAGAATATGATAAAACAAATGTGACTAATGAATGGATAATGGTTGAAGTCAGGTGATGATAGACGTTTATAGGTTTTAAAAATTTTCCATACTAAAAAAGTATTGAAAAACAAAATAAACTGTAAAATATAATGCATATGCAAAGAGATTTATATAACAAAATACTGTAGTCTCAAGGTTCTGAGGCAGGGCCGAGACGGGTGGATCACGAGGTCAAGAGATCGAGACCATCCTGGCTAACACGGTGAAACCCCGTCTCTACTAAAAAATACAAAAAACTAGCCGGGCGAGGTGGCGGGCGCCTGTAGTCCCAGCTACTCGGGAGGCTGAGGCAGGAGAACGGTGTAAACCCGGGAGGTGGAGCTTGCAGTGAGCTGAGATCCAGCCTGGGCGACAGAGCGAGACTCTGTCTCAAAAAAAAAAAAAAAAAAAAGGTTCTGAGGCAGTAGAAAGGAAGTTTTGTAATACACTGAAATAGTGAAAAGAAAAATTCAGCCTTTCTGAGCACTGAGACTATTTTTATAAATTTTAATGCAAATAAGTTAGGACTTTAGAACTACTCTTCTCATTTTTTTATTTAAAACTAATGGGAACCATCATTGAATGACCTTTGCATATTATATGATGTCCTATGATTTAAAGAAGCAAAAGCATAAATCAAAATCTATAAATGAAAAAGATTTCTGTTTCCTAAGGCAAGTATAGCAAGAGAATAGCCAGACCAATCAAACTGGTATAACCAGTTTACTCACCAATTTATTTAATTTACCATTCCCTGTCTTTGGCAAGTCTAAATGATGCTTCTTTACTCCAAAAAAAAAAAAAAGTGATAAAGTTATGTTGATTTTTAAACAGTGATGTACACACCAGAAAATCCTGAAACAGCTGCAAATTCAACAACCAAAAGTCAATAGTTTGTAGATCTTAAGTAATATAAGAAAAAAAGAAAAGAAATGCTGTGGAAAAAAAAAAAACCCTAGAGCAAAGCTTCAGCCTTCAGAAACTAAATTGCTTCTACTTAATATTGGAATCATGGGGATGATCAGGAACTCATAGAATTTTACCAGAAGTCAATAATTCACAGCATTATTTCTAATTATAATGCTACCAGGAAAAAAAGGGGGGGCGGTAAAGGAAAGAAGGTCGTCGGAAGCTAGAGTGGTGAGATCTTGACAATGAGAAACAAGCTCAGCAGCAATTGCTATGTAAGCAATAAGGCAAAACAGCTTTTCAGAATGCACACTGGATAAGATGAAGAATCCGGTGGCCATTGAAATAATCCTTATCCAATGGATCCTCACAGAGATAGTCAAGGGATGTGAATGGCTCCCATGTGGAGAGAATGACAAACAATTATGGTATTTTCAAGACGCCTAAGGATAAGAAAGCTGGCAGGTGGGCAAAGGAATCAATACTAGTACAATAGACTAAAGCACAGAAGACTCTGAGTGAACAGTGAGCAAAAGGAAGAATAGCACAGAAGAACATTTTAGTAGTTTTATTTTAAAGGCTTTGCTAATTATATAGCTTTAAAGAGAGTATGTGAACATATAACCATGTAACAATAATAATCACAAAAGAACATTACCACAGTGGCAGCCAGGAGTGTGTGTTATAGGAAAATATTATTTAGACTACTAACTACAGGGCATTTTTCCAGGTTTTAATTAATACTTTGCTTAATATGCCTACCAATGGTCATCTTTGATTGAGACCTTGACCTAACAGAGGATAAATGACATTTAAAATATGTTTGTCTACTGCAAATAATAAATTAATGGTTTAAAATGAAAATGGATAGTAGCATTACGTATACTCCTCATTCTTAATGTACAGTAAAATGGTTCAACTGAAATTAATAAGCACACATTCTCAGAAAGAACAAAGTAGTAGAAAAACAAAAATGAAGTCCATGAAAACTTCAAAGGTAATGATTGAAATTAACATCAATGAAACAATATTAACACAATTTTACATCAAAGTTGAGAGCTTTGAAAACAATGTATTATAAGTGTCAGTATGGCGTAAAGGAAATGAATATTGAACATCTGCTTTTGAGACCCATCTTTGCCACCAACAAACAATATTGTTACTTTGAGCAAATGGCTCATTCATGTGTTATGTTCTTTCATGTGTTAAAGGGAGGGACTGTATCAGGTCACCACTATAGTTCACTTAAGTTCTATTAGTCTGATTCTATATTTTCCTTAGATAGACAGATTGTAATATACTATATGCTCTGCATTTTTCTTCTCCAAACAAAGCTGACTTCAATGAAAAACATCAGTATTTTGTAAACCTTTTAAATAATAACAATTAAACATTAATATTATATTCTATTGGCCATATTTATGGAAACAGTGTGTGATGTGGTTGTTTTATACGGAAAATCAAAAGAAAGGTACCATCTGAGCTGTGCCTATAACTGACAATAATGAAATACGAAAAATTGCCATTTACGGGAGATTATTCTGTGCCAGGCTAATGTTTATTAAGATGTTAAACACATGGTATGATGTAATCCTTGAAACAGGCAAACCTGTCTACTTCACACTTCATCTGCATAACTTCTACTTATCCTACTCAAGTCTTGGCTCAGATGCCATTTGCTCCAGGAAGCCTTTCCTAACCCACCATGCCCAGATCAGATACCTCTCTACTTCTGTAGCACATTGTCCCTCTTCTATTACAGCATGTGTCAAGTGTTTGGAATGATCTAAGGGACTGCAAACTTCATAAGGGCAGGGGACCAGATCTGTCTTATTCATAGGTTGTCTCCAAAGATTAGCACAGCATCTGCCACTCAGTAAGGGTTCAATAAGTACTTGTTGGGTGACTGCATGGATAATACCCTGAAGTTAGATGGACAGTATTTTCTCTTCTGCCTCTTGTATTGGTCTTTAAAAAGAAAAAGTCTCCCACCACACATGCTACCATTTTCCAACTCCCCCACCGTGGGACTTCTGATCCCTGTTTTCCTCAGTCCTAGCTGTTTCACTGCTTCCTAAGCTTTGCTTGTGCATATCTGATGGGGAAAATAATCAGAAAACTTGTCAGGATTTTCAGCAACTAATTTATATTTCCATCAAGATTAGAGGACTGTGTAAAAACTAGCAAACAAATCCCTTTCTCTGTCTTCTCCCTAAATGTTACTATAAGCTTCTAAATTCAGTTCAGCTGAGTAAACTTTAAATTTTCATTTATTAAATCTTTAACAGTCTGATAGCTCCATTAAATATTTTTCCAATGTACCACTGTTTTTCAATATTACCTACCTAAGCTTTTTAAACTTACGTATTTCGTTTATGTTTAAACTTTGCTCATGAAATACAGTACCTGTGATTTTGCATGTTATTAAAACTTTCTATTCTCCATTTGGCATTTCTGCTTAGCAGAAAAATTTTGTTTTTATTCTTGGCTTCACAATTATTCCTTGGTTTCCTAGGTAACTTCATAAGTTCATTTTTTTATCACCTCTCTTTGATAACTGCTTTTCATTTTCTGTGGCCTTTTACTAGTCTTTCTCAGATTCTCAAAGATAATGCACTATTATTATCTTGACTGTTCCATGTCCTTTACTTTTGAAATAAAATCTTGCAATGTTTCATTTAATTGGGTCCTGGAGGGTCTAACCTTAGTATAAAACAAAACTTTTACAGGAAGAAACAAACTAAATGCCAATAAGCAAAAATTATCAACAGCTACTTTTTCCGAAATGATAAAATTTACAAACCTATCAGTCAATTTTATTTATGAAAGAAACAAAAAAAACTGGACTAAGGGTAAGGAATTCACTTGCTTCTTGGCTGTAAGATTTTGGGAAATCACTTCCCAGTTCTGGGCCTCAAATACTCTTCTAAAAATTAAGAGGACTAGATTAGTATTGTCTAAACAATTCATTAATTGGATTATGAAATCAATTTTGTGGATAGCAACTAGCATTTTTTATGTAACATGATAGAGTGGAAAATAACAGAGATCATGTCAATATATTAATGCTGTGTCAAGAAATTGTTTCCATTCTTTGTGTGTTCATTTGTGATGTAAAATACATTTCTCACTGTAAGTCACAGTCAAAGAAGCTCGAAAAACACATCAGAAAGCTTTCTATAATCCCTCCCAATGCTAAGATTCTATCGCTCTATGATAATAAAGACCAATGTTTTTATGTCACCATCATTGAGCTATAGTCTTTCTTCCTTCTGCAATCAACTCAGAAGCACAGCATAGATGAGATAACCCAAGTTTTGAAATCATACACCAGAGTTTGAGTCTTACCTCTGTGACCTATTAAAGGTGTCCCTAGGCATACTATTTAGCCCCTTAGAACCTCAGGTAAGTGTAAAATGAGATAATAATGATGCACACATGACAGGGTGGCTCTGCAAACACCACCCATTTGCACAAACAAGAAACTCAGGAATCATCCTAACACTGCCTGTATCCAAGTTCTGTTGCCCATTACTCCTGACTGTACTTCCCACTATCTCTTAAACCCATTCAGTTCTCTCTATTTCCATAACCACTACCCTAATTCCATAAGAACCTCCCTGCATCCACTGTTGCCCCTCTCTCTCTACTGAGGCCAGAGTGAGTATTTTCAAAACAGATGTCTGATCCATCTCATTCCCTGTCCACACTCCCATCTCCCTGCCTAATATCTTTCAGTGGTTTCCACTGCTCATGGGTTAATGTGTAAACTCCCAGGTATAGACGACATGGCTCGCAGTATTTGGCCTAGCCTATGTCTGCAACCCCAACTCATAATTCCACACCAATTACCAATTTACCCTCTGTTCCAGATGTACCTTACAGATAGATCCCTGAACAGGCCATATGCCCTCCAGCTATACAGATATTGCACATGCTATTTTTTTTTCTTTTTGTTTGGAGTGTTCTTTCCCCCTCCCTGCCCTACACTCCACTTTCTAATCAATATTTATTCAATCTCAAATTTCTGCTGCAATTTCTGTCAGGGAAGCCTTGCCCACCACAACATGATATCAAGCCTCTTAGTTATGTGCCCCCATAATGCTGTTTACTTTTTCTTCAAGGTAATTCTCATAATTTGAAATTAGCCTTTCAGTCTTGTAATTACTTGACTGGTGCCTGTTTCGCCACTCCACTGTGATCCCCACGAGGACAGGGAACATAACTGATTGACTAACCAATGTATCTCCAGTGCTTTACATACCCCCGGCACCTAATAGATGCTCAATAGATATGTTTAAATGAATATGAAATGAGGTAAGAAAGCAAATGTGATATAAAAATGCTATTTATGTGCCTGGATTGCTGCAGTTGCATTCTAGCTGACATTCCTGACTTCAGTGTCACTTTGGTTCAAACCATTGTGTACACATATATTTATTGGATTAATTTTCACACATTTTTGCTTCCCTGCTCAAGCCTCTAATAGCAGTGGCTTTTTGGCCACCAGTTCAAGTGGATTTAGAGCTATTTATTTATTCATTTATTTGTATACCACTTTGTCCAAAAGGAAGACTCAATCTTTCAAGGTGTATTTGGATGTGACCCTGTACACATGACTTTATTTCCTATGACTCCCCAGGCTTTCGTCCTTCTCTGCCTCTTCCTTTCCTCCCCACTCCTACACATTCTTGCTTATCTCCATCCCACGTCTTGCCTGAAAAGCTCTCGTTCCTGCTTCTTGACCCTTCAAGGTTATTCAGTGCCCCATCCTAATGATTTCACCTAACATTTGTCTATCCCATCTCTTACCTGTGTCTGTGAATAGTGTCTAAAATACCCTCCTCTTAATGACTTTTTAACTACCTACTTTGTTTTATCTTCATTTCACTTACATTTGCCACTATATAAATTGTATTATTAATCAATTGATTTATTTTCTCGTCTGTTTTTCTCTTTAGACAGTAAGCTCCATGATAGCAGGGACTTGCCTTATTCACTGTTCTATCCCTAATCCTGGAATAGTGCCTCCCCCAAAGCAGATACTCAATGAATATTTCTAGGGTGGATGAATAAGTATCTAAAACTCAGATTAACATAAACAGAACTAAAGACAAAAACCACATGATTATCTCAACAGATGCAGAGAAGGCTTTCAATAAAATTCAACATCCTTTCAGGTTAAAAACTCTCAATAAACTAGGTATTGAATGAGCATAACTCAAAATAATAAAACTGTCTATGACAAACCCACAGCAACATCATACTGAACGGGCAAAAGCTGGAATCATTCCCCCTTGACAACCGGCACAAGACAGGGATGCCTTCTCTCACCACTACCATGCAACATAGTATTAGAAGTCCTAGCCAGAGCAATGAGGCAACAGAAAGAAATAAAGGGCATCCAAATAGAAAGAGAGGAAGTCGAATTACCCCTGTTTGCAGATGACATGATAATTCTATATATAGAAAAACCCATAGTCTCAGCCCAAAAGCTCCTTCAGCTGATAAACAACTTCAGCAAAGTTTTAGGATACAAAATCAATGTACAAAAATCACTCGCATTCTTATACACCAACAACAGCCAATCTGAGAGCCAAACATGAATGCAATCCCATTCACAATTGCCATGAAAAGAATAAAATACCTAGGAATACAGCAAACCAGGGAAGTGAAAGATCTCTACAATGAGAATTACAAAACATTGCTCAAGGAAATCAGAGTAGATGCAAACAAATAGGAAAGCATCCCATGCTCATGGATAAGAAGAATCAATATTATTAAAATAGTCATACTGCCCAAAGCAATTTACGGATTCAATCTTATTCCTATCAAACTACCAATGATATGCTTCACAGAACTAGAAAAAAAACTATTTTAAAATTTATATGAAACCAAAAAAGAGCCCAAATAGCCAAGGCAATCATAAGCAAAAAGAACAAACAAAGCTGGAGGCATTATGTTACCTGACTTCAAACTATACTACAGGGCTACAGTAACCAAAACAACATAGTACTGGTACAAAAACAGGCACATAAACCAATAGA